>NC_054825.1:95439954-95742985 GCF_018345385.1 Vulpes lagopus | reverse complement strand
GCATCCTTGACAACCACAGAGTATCAGCGACTTGAGCCTATAGTCCTAGGAAATGCCTAGTCCTGGGCAGGAGGGATAGTCAACAACAGTCATGTGGACCCTCCAGCCCTCACCTAAAAGCCTCACCAATGGAATAACTGGTCTGGAAAGAAGTTACCCACCTCTTGGTCTCCCTACTTGATCTTCACTCTAATTGTCCTTCAATACCACCCCTCCCCCGTCGCCACAATGACTAGATGTCCAGCCAGAGGAGAACTGCCCTAAACAGGCAGTTTTTAATTAAAACAACAAACCAACAAACAAAACCCCAAAAACCTAATTAGTTAAAAAAAATCCAGCTCTTCTTGAATTCTTTCCATAATCTTCTCCATTTGCTTTAACATAAATATAATGTTTTTAATTACTTCACATTAAGCAAAACTGATGCTCCAGGAAGATGAGCCATGGTTCCCGTGGCCTGTGTTCCCAGAGAACTTCCACGCATCCTGGGGGGGCGGGGGGTGGGGAGGCATGCACAGCCCAGCCAGGACTCACTGCTGGGCCTCCTGGCCAAGCTCCACATTTAGGTTTCTTAAGAGCCTAACTGGAGGGGTTTAGACTTTCTCCCTTTGATTTCAGAATTATAGAAATTTGGAATGTAAAATAAGTATACTCAGGGAAGAAATACAATAAAAAACAAATGTATATGCCCTTGGTTAAATTATAGTCTAATTGAAACATCTTAACTGGCATTGGCCAATTCTTCATTTCTTTAATGTGTTCAATCTTACTTAAATTTAATGGCCCTTTGAGATCTTAAATTTTCAGATACACTGGGCATAGTGCAGTTAGAGTTACAATGAGCATAAGCTTATTTTTTCACAATATGCTCTGTTTTGAGGAAGAACTATTCCAAGTAGCTGCTGAGTTATATTATTTTCTTCATTGAAAAATGTTCTAACAGAAAAATATATCATGGAAATGGCAAAGATAATACCAGATTATTCTCTCTACCTTATTTCTTCCTATTCCACCTTTTACAATGCTAATTTAATATTTGCTACAGTTCAATAGCATAGCAGATGTCCTCAAACATGGGCAAATGATTTTTGTGTCAAAGTCCTTCAGTATTCAAATGATTTTTAACATTAATTTGTCCTATGTGGCTAACTATTCATTAATCCTATTGTGTTTATTGTGTTTGAGGACTTATTGGAATAAGCAGTAAGAGTAGTAGGCATGTTCTGGAGTCTATGTAACTCATAAGGACGCCTCTTGATTGCATCCTGACCCCTCTCTCTACATCCACACACACAGCTGTCATGTTTGTAAACCATAAGCTCACAAACCTGGGCAACTAATTAAACCAGACCAGGCTGTCCACTCAAGAATGTGAGATTGTGACCAAGTGATCATATTCATTTCTAGGTTAGTCTCCCAAACAAGAGATGTTACTGGGTCACTTTCCTGCTATATGGCCTCAGATGTGAAGAAAGCCAATCTACACCAGGGAGGAGAAAGAGAAAAACATTCCTGGTGCCTTCAACAATTCACTTTTCCTTATTTCTTGGATAAAGATTTAAAAATCTTTCCCTAGGACTCCTTATCTCCAGCCTTCCCCCCCCCCCCACCTTTAAACCCAAGTACATAAGAAACCTATTTCAGTAGCCTGGAATATAATATCCTGTGTGATGACTCTTGATCCATCTTTACAGCCTTTTTGCTAATGGGCTCCCCCCAACATACACAGACCCACAAACACATACAAACACAGAAATATACATGGTTCCTTCTTCTAACTTTGTATCCCCTTGAATTCCCTCCCCCCTCACACACATAGTCCCAATGTCCAAATCTAACCCATCTTTAAAAAGTGTACTCGTTGTCTTCACGTCAGGACACACATGGGAAATGATGCTATCTGCACGGCCCATGAGGCGAACAGAGCCACTGGTGACCTCTGGCTGGCCACTTCCCCCAGCCAGCTGATGGCTAAGAGGATGGTGGCTTAGTTCAGCAGCATCCTATCCCCAGCATGCCAGTAAGGAATCCCCACTGCAGGAACACAGTCTCCTTCATGGAGTCTCTCTGGGTCCTGCTGGAAGAACCTTATGGCTCCTACGACATTTAATACTTCTGCCTTGAAGCCGAATTAATTATGACTGTGTCTCATTTCCCCCATACTGTGAATTCCTTGCAGGTGGAATTCCTGCCCAGGCTTTGCCCATAATTGGTGCAGAGGAAATCCTGTGAACTGTGCTCTTCGTTCTGAGAGCAGAGCTAAGTAGAGAAGTGGCCCAATGTTGGTGGCGAAGGTGTCCTACAGGGGAAAGGCTCAGGCTGGAATTTGGGGGGCATTACATGGGCAGAAGGGCCATGAAAGACACAGACAAGGGAAAGAGCAAGTGAACGGTGCAGGATGGTGCTCTGATTCGCTTAAGAGGAAGAAGGAAGGAATGAGATCCTTGGGGCTACCTGAAGAAGAGGAAGACCTGCGCCCTCGCAGTCAGGGTTATAACGGTTCCAAGGACGAAACACCCATATTCCACTGATTTTGATGAAATGCTTTATACTTCATATAGAATCTGTAACAGCTCAAATGGTAATATTGTATCACTAGGCCATTACCAGCAAACAACACAGCTGAAGCTTCCCTCTGTCTACTAGGACTCCACCAGTCCTTGTGTAATAGATTTACCAGGCACATCTGCAGGGACCCATGGACCCCTAAGGACCTGGGCGTCAGTCATTTAAGGGTGATCGCCACTAGACGGCATCTTCCTTTGTCAGGCAGCCAAACTCCACTGTGGAAGGAAGGCCTCTGTAGACACAGGGTCACAATGACTCAGTGACTGTTGAGTCCAAACACTCTTGAGACCCCCTTCTACATCCTGATGCTGCCAACAGGCTTCTCCTGACCATTGGCTGTTGTTTCTCAAGAAGTTCTGAAGTGGCAATTCTCACTCTTAGAAATCACAGTTAAGCATAAATGGTACAAATGCCCCCCTCTGGTTCATTTATTTAGAGACAGTGATCAAGGATCTCTTCTTGAATTAATTTTTGATTTTGGGAATAGCAAGGAACATCTTAACTATCTCCTTAGGAGTAACACATGTTCCATGTACAGAGGTCAGGAAAGTTTCTCTCCAAATCAAAGTGTGTGCTTCTTTTCCATCAGGCTATCAGAACTGAATAACCCCATGCATTTCCTTTTTTAGCCTGGCTCCTAGGAAATTCAGATATAAACTCAGCATTCATTTAAGTACTTCATTTCAGGTCCATGGTGTTACTCTATCATTTCTTTTTTCACTTTAGATTTCCTATTTCTTTTGAATAAGGATGGAGAGGGTGTTATTTCTGAATGGTTTGAAAGTCTATCTCTCATTTTATTATCTTTCCTGCTAAGACTTTCAACTTCCCAGGTAGAGACACATTCTCCTCAAAAGATGAAGTAACTTAAAAACATCAGTGAACCATCAGAATGTACCAAAAGGACACAATCCTACAAAGAGATGAATCCCATAGGCAGACATGTGTTGTTCAAATGACCTAGTAAGAAATGCAATGCTCCTAAAAACAAGCTTGGATGGTTTCTTTAAATATCCTTTCTATACTCAGGAGATGGCCAGGTACTCTGGGGCGGGGCAGGGGGGTGACCCACCTTGGCCAAGGGAGTAATGGGTTCCAAGCTTCAGGAGAAACTAAGGCTGACCAGATAATGGGCTCCTATTAAGGACTGAGCCTTAGCAGAACCCATTGTCTCCTCACACCTGGCTGTTTGGGGTGGACCATCTCCCTGAGTCTCTGACCTCACCTTACTCGGTGTGTTCAGTTCCCAATAACTTGCTTTACATTGACTTCTGATATCTTAGCCACTGATTTCAAAACTCTTGTAGGTCTGGCTGACTTCTGAGCTGGCTACCCAGCCTATGCCCAGCCTATGCCCGGGGCTCCACAGCCCCGCCTCCCACCACTGGGTCTAAAGTGTTACCAGGTGTCCCTCCCGGGGCGCCCCCAGGACTCAGCTATTTCTCCACCTTCAGGCTTAAACCGAGGCCAGTTTCTCTTCTCATTCTACCTTCAGCTAGACTTGGAGGTCACTGCACTTCGGCTGTATCTTCTCGATCTGTGTGCTCCTAACATCCAGCAGTGCCCAGCATATTCAGAGCACCCAGATGTCTCTGTTATATCAGTTTCCTTACCTATAAAACAGAGACGGTAGGACTATAGTGAGGACTAAATCAGTTAAAATGTCTAAAGTGCCCTGGCATATTCTAAGCATTCAATAAATTTTTTTTTTAATTTTTTTTTTTTTATTTATTTATGATAGTCACAGAGAGAGAGAGAGAGGCAGAGACACAGGCAGAGGGAGAAGCAGGCTCCATGCACCAGGAGCCTGACGTGGGATTCGATCCCGGGTCTCCAGGATCGCGCCCTGGGCCAAAGGCAGGCGCCAAACCGCTGCGCCACCCAGGGATCCCAGCATTCAATAAAATTAAACCATTATTAGGCACTCAATAAACGTTGAATGAAAGACGCAATAAATATAGATATAATGACAAAATCAGTATTGAAAGTTAAGTGATAGGACACCTGGGTGGCTCCGTGGTTGAGCATCTGCCTTTGGCTCAGGCCGTGATCCCGGGATCCCCGGGATCAAGTCCCGCATCGTGCTCCCCATGGGGAGCCTGCTTCTCCCTCTGCCTCTCTGTGTCTCTTATGAATAAATGAATGAACGAATAAATAAACAAAATCTAAAAAGGAAAAGAAAGTTAAATGACTCACTTGCCCAGTAACTTTTATCTTTTAAACATTCTCACATTGAATTTATGTCAACAAACCTGTGTGGTGGTTAGGGGACAGCAGTACTGTACTGTTATGTAAAAGGCACATGCCTGTCACAGAGAGAACTGGAATGCCACCAGAAGTGTGGACTCTATAGAAGGCAGTGGCCAAATTCCCTTTCTCCCAGCCCTGTGCTCTTTCTTAGAATCCAGGCCTGTGTGATAAGTTTTACATGTGACAGTGGAGAAAGTGACCCCCATAAGCTAATGTAACCCAGCATTTGTTTCCAGCATCTGCCAGAGCAATTTCAATTAGCTTCCAGAATAGACACTGCCATGTAGCTGATGCAGCAATTTCCATTTAAAGCACTATGGGGCAATTTCATTTCATAAAGCTATCCCTGCAGCTTAGATTCGAGAGTATGCCACATTTGCGAAGAGGAAAATGACATAATTATGTTCTAAGTTGAGTTTATAAGTCACAAACCAATTCCAAAGGCCAATGAATCAGAAAAGTTGCTTTTCCTGGGCATCTCTGCAGTCATTTGGGAACCAGTGGCCTGGCCACCAGGGCAGAGCACACAACCTGCCTAAGAGATCCTGCTCTTCATGAAGCTCTTGAGTACTTTCCACTTGCTCTTCAAGGCATACTATTAATTTTTCTTAATACCTCTTTGGGTTTCCATAAGCCTGTGCAAATCTCCCATCCAGAGGATAGCATCTTTTTGTAGCAGGTATAAGATTCACCCAGAGAAAGACCATCAGCAAATCCCTCCTATAACAGAAAGATCGACATGTAGAGAAGAGCCTCAACCAGGCACATCCTCATAGTTGAAATTCTTGGTCAAGACACTTTTATATCTTGATTTCAACCTGCTCTGTCCAACTAGAATGTATATATGTATGTATATATGTATTATTTTTAAAAGGTTTTATTTATTTGTTCCTGAGAGACACAGAGAGAGAGGCAGAGACACAGGCAGAGGGAGAAGCAGGCTCCCTGTGGGGAGCCCAATGCTGGAATCGATCTCAGGACCCTGGGATCATGACCTGAGCCGAAGGCCGATGCTCAACCGTGGAGCCACCCAGGCATCCCATAGAATGTATTTATTAAGACCGAGAACAAGGGGGAAAATTATCTGAACTGGAGATTACTCCCTCTCATCTGACTTATTGTGAAAAAAACAAGTGAATAGAATTAGGAAAAGTCAATGTGGCCACTGCTGCCACCTACCAGAAGGATCGTAGTGACCACAGGATCCCCAGGAAAGGAGGGAAGAGGTGGGAAGCATTTATTGAGCAACTACTATATGCCAGACCTTATGCTTTCAGTATCCTCTCATTCACTTTTCACATGGCTTCCCATTCCATCAAGGCAGATACAACTAGTTAAACTTTTACAGATGAGGATACTGAGCCTCAGAAAGGTTAAGGCAAAAGGCTAAAGATATACAGCCTACCAAGCTGTAGAGTCTGAATTTAACTCTGCCTTGCGACCAACTTCCTAGGCCCCCTCCAGCATTTTCTCTTAACAGCATAAAAGCCAAGATGAAAGTCATGACCTCTGGTCCAGAATAGCAAAGTTACAGTGAAGAAATTGTTTATGTCTTTGGTATATTTCAAACTGTGGTTTAACATAATTTACTTATTAAAACAATACTCATGCATACATTTTGGCTTATAAAAAATATGACTCATGCCAGCCAAGTTTTTCATATCACTCAGTTAAGGAAGGTATGTTTATACTAACACTCACTTCAGGCATATTTCAAGGAACTAAACATTTATTTTGCTAGTATAGTATGCACAGCAAATTCTTCAGCTATTTCTGGAGGGCTTTTAGAAACAAGTTCACAGTCATGAATAAAATAGTGGGTACTTTTCCCCTCAAATAAATAAAATCTCAGTTTTTCTTAATTTTACTAATTTTAGATATAAATAAAAATCAATACTTTTTCCCAAGTTATAGAAAATAGATGCCAAAAGGCATGAGAAAAACATTACCTGTGATCTATTTTTAAGTTAATAAATATTTAAAGGTACATGTTTATTAAATCTCATCTTAAAATCAGACCTATAATCTATTCACATGGTGTTAATAGAGCCTAATTTTAAATTTCAACAAGCTTTTAAAAAACAGAAATATAAATTGTAAAATCAGGGCTAGTGTCTCATAGGCTTTGTTTGCCTGTGTTGGTATTTTAAATTTTAAATGTACTATTCTGCATGTATTCTTTCTTCTGCTTAGCTTTTGCTTTTCTCTTTTCTTTTTTTTAATGGATTTTATATATTTGTTTTAGAGAGAAAGAGAGAGTGCGCGCAAGCGTGCACACAAGTGGGGGGAGAGGCAGATCGAGAGGAAGAGGGAGAAATCCTCAAGCAGACTCCCCACTGAGCCCCGAGCCCAAAGCCAGCTGAATCCCTGAGATCATGACCTGAGCCAAAATCAAGAGTTGGCCACTTTCCTAACTGAGCCACCCATTGCCCCCCTGCCCCCGGCTTTTTTCTTTTCAATTTCAGTGTATTTTTTTTACAGTAAAATGCAAAAATCAGGAATGAGCACTTGATGAGTCTTTACCTGTGTACACTCTCATTTACTCAGTCTCCAAGTTGGCACAGAACAAACTTACAACATGCCAGAAAGTTCTCTCGTGTCCCTGTCTACATGATACTACCCTCTAATCCTAGCTAATCACTTTTCGGCTTCGAAAACCATAGATTCTTCTTGTGTCTTCTTCATCTTCATAGAAACGGGGCCATAGGCAGGTCCCTTGCTCCTCGTGTCTGGCTTCTTGGACTCAGCAGAGAGTTGCTGCGATTATTCCCTGTTGTTGCCTGAATCAGTAGTTCCTCCTTTGATCCCAGGACCGTTTTATGGGCCATCTCCTTGGTCTCAGATGCCAGCTACTTGCTAAACTGGGCCTCCCATCCTGTGGAGCTCGGTCAATGCCATCTCCTCCAGCTCCAGTTTTTTTTTATCTTCCAGGCAAAATTAGCAGTTCCTCTTCTGCTTATGGCTTCTCTCAAGCATGCTTGAGCCTACTTCAGGTGGCGTGGTGCCCCCATTCCACACAGCCGTCCTGGGAGAAGGACAGGGACAAGATGGATGGGCTCTCAGTGGATGAGTGTAAACAGGTGCGGCCAGGGACGACCGACTGAGAAAAATGTTTCATTTGGCAAAGACCTGTTTTCACGGTGTTCCTTCTCCTTCCTCTCTGCCACCAATTTTTTCTCTGCTGTCTCCATCCCTCGCCTTCCTCTAGCTCTTCTTTCTCCAGTCTTACTCCTTACAGCTCCCCTGCACCCCTGCCTGTTTCTCTTAATCTCCTTCTCCTTGCTTTCTTTACCTTGGATGCTCCCTTTTTCTTTTCTTGCGTAAATTAAACCATGTGAAACACATTTCATGGATTATCAGGCTACTGAGTTCCCATAATTTTTTTTAAAAAAGATTTTACTTATTTGCTTGAAATAGAGAGAGAGCTCAAGCATGAGCTAGGAGAGGATCACAGGGAGAAGCAGATTCCCACTAAGCAAGGAGCCCGATGTGGAGCTCCATCGCAGGACCCTGAGATCATGACCTGAGCCAAAGGCAGATGCTTAACTGACTGGGCCACCAGGCGCCCCTATTTTTATTATTTTTAATTTTCTTACTTCTTCTTTTCTAACTTCAATATGGAGGGAAAGCTGTAGATTCACAAGAGAGGACACATTAACTAGATGCACTCCCCGTGCACTTCCTGGCCACTTTAGGGCATGCAAGCATGTAGGGAGCAGATTACATGACATAGTGAACTTTCACTTTTTTTAAAAAAAGATTTTATTTATTTATTCATGAGAGACAGAGAGAGAGAGAGAGAGAGACCGAGACACAGGCATAGGGAAAAGCCAGCTCCGTGCAGGGAGCCCGACGTGGGACTCGATCCCAGGTCTCTAGGATCAGGCCCTGGGCTGAAGGCAGGCACTAAACTGCTGAGTGAGCCACCCGGGCTGCCCCATAGTGAACTTCCAAGAAAAAAAGGAGACTTTAAATGCAATGACTTCATTAAAGAGAAAAGAAAGAGCACTGAATCCTGTCACTGGCTCAGCCCTACAACTACACGTGTAGGAGGAAGAAAGAAATCAGATGACATGGTGTAACTTGGTATATTTTGTACATGAGACAATAGCTCAGAGAGAAGCAGTGACTCATTCAATATCACACAGCAGATTCCTCTCTTCTCCAGCAGTTTTACTGAGGCCAAGTCTAGCACTGTTCCTATCACCAAAATAAAGGAGGTTCAGGAGCAGGATTTGACAGGGAAAGAAACTCAGAAAGAGCAATTCAAGAAGTAGAAGTTAGAATAAAACACTATTGAAAGAGGAGTTAGGAAAGTAGCGTGAGGCCAGATTACTAAGGATGTCCATGCCAACTAATGAAGTGTAAGCTTGATCCTTGAGATGCAGTAATGAAGTTAAGGTGGTTGTTGTTGTTGTTGTTTTTAATCCAAGAATGTATAAGGTTTAAACACTATTTGAGGCCCCAGGTTAATCTGGCAGTGGTAGACACGGTGGCTTACTGAGCCGTCGTGTTTGAGTTCTTCAGGTCTCAGAATGGTAGCAAGCCCACAGCCCCTGCCATCAGTCACCACACAGATACCATGTGACCTCCCCTTAATGGCTAGAGCTGGGTACTTGACCCAGAATTAGTCCACCTAGTGCTGGACGGCACTTAGGTGATGGTCCAACCAACTAAGCCAGTACTACCCTTGCTTTGTGAGAGTCTGACCTTGAAACAAACAATGATAGATAAGCAACTGGTGGTAGGAGTAAAAGCCAAAAGGTAGATATAGAAAAACAGAATCAGAGAGAGGAGTGAACCACATCAGGGGCCAGCTTTAGCAGGTACCTGTTCTGCTGAGGTGGCGGGAAGACAGAAGTTCCAGCCATCTTAGAACTCTGATGAGGAGTATCTTTTCCCCAGGTGACATTTCAGCTCCATGGGACTCAACTCTATGACTGGTCCTAGGGTTCTGGGTGACCATGGATCCTTACAATCAGACTGTACTACTTTCGGGTGACTTCAGGGGGTCTCTGTTCTTCTAAACTAAAGTTTTCGACCAGCAGACAAGTTGAGAACTATCTGGCTCAATTTCAGATCTTCAGAGGAGTCCAAAGCACCCTTCCCATCTGACACTTGAAAACCCCCACTGGATGTCACAGCAGCTGTCCCTCACTCTCCCTGGTTATTTCTGACCTGCTTCCGATTTCATTCTTTGTCTCTTCTCTCACTTCCCATCTAGGAGAGTGTATCTAGACATTCCCAGAGCTAGACTTAACTTTTTTTTTTTTTTTTTTTTAACATTTGAGAGAGAGAGGGAGAAAAAAAGGAGAGAGAGAAGCAGACTCTCCACTGAGCAGGGAGCTTGATGTGGGGCTCGATCTCAGGATCCCAAGATCACAAAGGCAGATGCTGAGCCCACTGAGCAACCCAGGTGCCCATAGCTTAACTTGTTATAAAGAACTCTAGCTTTTGGGATGCCTGGGTGGCTCATCGGTTAAACGTCTGCCTTCGGCTCAGGGTGTGATCCTGGAGTCCCAGGATCAAGTCCCACATCGGGCTCCCTGCATGGAGCCTGCTTCTCCCTCTGCCTATTTCTCTGCCTCTCTCTCTCTGTCTCTCATGAATAAATAAATAAAATATTTTAAAATTAAAAAAAAAGAACTCTAGCTTTTACTGACCCCCACTAGTTCTTCCTGACTGAGTTGTCTGTCTCCAGTAGGTCATCCATCTCAGACCATCCTTCTGGGCCCAACCCAAAACCTTGGTCAAACCTTCTGCAACAATGAAGGAAATGAAAGCCAAACACTCACTGGAAGGACCGATTCAAGAACACTGGTCTGTCTTTTAAGATGGAGGCTGATAATGATGTTCTCAGAGAGTATGTAAAGGTCTGATTAAAAGGACCAGTAGGTGATTTGAATTTCAAAGATATCCTGATGTTCTTTGACATGTCCAGCAAGTGTCTCACTCATAGTAAACTACTGGTAATGATAGAAATTTCAATTCCATGCTTGAATACAATTTTGTAGGAAATATATAGTATAACAGATGGTGGTGGGGAGTGAGACAGCTAGGAATCATATCCCTGGAGGTCTGCTTACACACAACATCGCCTGGCACGAAAATTGCTCCCAGGAGGGTAGTCATTGCACCAAAGCCAGTCATGTCTTGAATAAAGTCTCTGTTTAAAGAGGACATTTTCCTCCTATTTTTACTCCAATGGGGTAGCTAGGAATAATAAAAGTTGAGACGGGCTAAATGCTGCAGGTAAATTATCCATTTCCTTCCTTTCCCTGTGTGTTGATCAGCCAGCCCAAATATTTTTCACATATAAATGTAAATGGAAACCTGAACACGCACAATGTAAAGTGTGTAACAAGAGGTATGTGCCCAGCATGGAAAGTATCTCATAAGTGAGAAAATTATGTTCACCGTTTACAAAGCACAGCATACAACATAATGTGGGATCTTCATGCTTTGTTGATGGCTAGTCTCCCAGCTGTTTAATGAAAGCAACAAAAGCCACAAGTTGTGTTGACTTGAACTGGACTGTTAGGAAAATTAAACCCAGGTGTACCAAAGAAAATGTTTTATATGAGTAACTGTTTTCTCTGACCTACCAAATATGTTCTTCTTTTTGCAACCCAATAGATATGTTAAAGTCCTTTAAAGAGTGTATTAGTTTGCTAGGGCTGCCATAACAAAGCAGCACAGACTGAGTGGCTTAACTGAGATTTACTGTCTCATAGTTCTGGAGGCTAGAAGGCCAAGATCAAGGTGTTGATGGTGTTGGTGCCTACTGCAGGCTGTGAGGGAGGGCTCTGTTTCTGTCCTCTCTCCTTGGATTGTAGATGGCCATCTTTCACGTTCATGTGACATTCTCCCTGTATGTGTGTCCGGTCTCTAAATTTCCCCTTTTTATAAGGATACCAGTCATATTACAATGGGCCTACTCTAAGGACACTTCATTTTAATTTGATTACCTCTGTAAACCTCTATTTCCAAATAAGGTCACATTCAGAGGTATCGGGGTTAGGACTTCAGCATATGAATTTGGGGGGAATGTTGTGAAACCCATAATGAGAGGCTTAAAAAATAATAGCTGTTAAAGGTAGCTCTCACCCATTTGATATAGGAAAAAAGCTTCCTTTAAAAAGTAACTGCTCTTTTTAAAAGGAATTTCAAAATTCCATCAGGGTTAATAAGAATCATTCTAAAAACTAGAATGCAGTGTCAACACATGCCTCTCATGCCTTACACAGTTTTGAGATGGAGGACCCACCTTGGGCCATCAAGCCTGCCTTATCACACTCATGGCTTTTTGGTATTGGTTTGATAAGTCCAGGGGCATTATTAAATCTTCAACATTGCCATAACAAAATGAGGAAATGGAGTAGGAATCCAAGAAAAATAAACAAAAAAGATCACTTTACAGCATGTCAGAATTAAAAGGAGCCACCAAAGCCACCTGACCCAACCTTTTACTCATTTCTTGAGTCCATACCAAAGACTCATGCAGTCTGTGCCAGGCAGCAAACCCACCCTAGAGGACGTCCATCCTCCTCTGAAGAGCTGGGAGGTAGAAACTTCTTTCATATATTCAGCAAAGCGGATCATAATTCTTTCTATGAGACCAAACAATCTAATTCCTTTTTCACATGACAATACCCCAAGTATTTGAAGCTTGTGATTCATTCAGACATTCAACAAGTATTTGCTGTGTATGTGCTATGTGGTAGATGCAGCCTTAGACCAATTAGAGTCTTCTCTATAATAAACATTCTTGTACCTCAAACATCCCTCCTGGGAAAAAAAAAATTTAATTTTATTCCCTTTACCATTTTGTTCAAAAGAGGAATTTTTTTCCTTCTAAAGTATGTTTGCCCAGAACCAATCTTAATGATAATTTTTTTTGGGGGGGGGGGGTTCAATTCATCATTCTATCTTAGATTGTTTCTTGATAAACTTGCAAAATGTTGCAATCTAATTATAAAATCTGTTGAATTTAAGAAAACATAAAGGGATAAATGGTTGATTGTAATGGAATTTTAACAGATTTTTAAAAATGAGTTAATATTTTTTAAAACATCCCTCATGTCCACCCTGCTTTCTATAAGTTGCTCTATTAAGAAAAAAATCTGACAAACATTTCTATTTCAAGTAGCTTACATGATTCTTTGGTTTTCAGAATAGGATTAAAAAAGCACAGAGATTATTTTCCAATTCTTCACCATCCATTCCTACCAATATATTTTATAAAGTTAAAAATGCTGCTAAAAACAGCAACAAGAGCAAGACACTGACCTAACACAGAAAGTAACAAGACAGTGTCAGAGAAATCTTAGATGTGGAAATGCAACCAGATCATATTTTAGCAGTCAAGGCTCCGACTTCATCCCACACAAGATATAAATCACTGACCACAGTTTAAAGCTGCAAAAGAGGCAGCCCGGGTGGTTCAGCGGTTTAGCGCCTGCCTTCAGCCCAGAGACCTGATCCTGAAGACCCGGAATCGAGTCCCACATCGGGCTCCCTACATGGAGCCTGCTTCTCCCTCTGCCTGTGTCTCTGCCTCTCTCTCTCAGTCTGTGTCTCTCATGAATAAATAAATAAAATCTTTAAAAATAAATAAAATAAAATAAAATAAAAATAAAGCTGCAAAAGTTCTTCTGGCCAAACATTTTAAGTTCCCCATTACTTATTTATTTATTTGTTTGTTTGTTTGAATAACTACCCTACTCTCCATGCTCCAGTCTTCCAATAAGGTAGAGCCTAGTGTTTTCCTAACATCAGCACATGTGGACAAAAGTTATTCTAGACCTACATGGGAAGCTCTCCTCAAGGCAATCATGTACTAGGTGAATTCATTCGGTTAATCTGCCAACCTCACAAATTCCATGATGCTGAAGCTTAATTAAGTCAATGTGTCAGGATCAAAAGAATTCTCCCAACCAAGCTGAGTAAAGGATCCTTGGCACTTCAAGGAAAGATGAGTCAAAACTAGTTCCCTTTGTGAAAACCAGAATTGAAATTGGATCCCCATCTAATACTGCTGGCACAGTCTCCTGTGTTTCAAAACTCCCCAAATCTGCCAACTGTCTCTCCCCTCTTCTTGAAAATAATTTTGTAATTACATAGCACTTAACCTAACAGAGAAACTATCTCCTGGCTCAGATGTACATGGTAGGGGGCAAAGGGCATAATGCCATCACAATCTCCTATAAAGAGCTGAACACTTTTGTTGTCTTTTAAAACTATATTCGTCATGAACTGCCAGGTATTTATAGTAGGACAAACTACAGGTAATATTAAAAAGTGATCTAAGCAGTAATGTAAGGCATAAGTTGAGATGCAGAAATTTAAGCATCATGTAGTAAAAAACCAGTGAGTCCATATTAACTGTTCATTTTAATCCAGCCAGTATGGAAAATGAAGACCTAACAATATCTATGCAGTCTCAGAAGCTACTGTTCAGCTTTCCATTTCTGCATAAACACGGGAAAATCTAAACTCCCTCCTCTCAGCAACATAGTTTATCATATCGAATGGGTCTGCTCCATTCATAAATACGCTAAGTGTCAATTGACCTGAAATCTTCGTACAACAGCTTAGTGGAAATATATTGGCCAGGGAATTGGGAAACCAGAATCCCAAACCTGGCTTATCACATGACTAGTTTTGTGACCCAGCAAGTCACACACTCCTGTGGGGCCCCAAAAGTACTAAACAGAGGCACCCAGCCATGCAGGTATGAGAAAGTACATTATTCCCTCAGCTCAATCTACATATTCTTGTCAGTTTCTAACTAGAGCAAATTTGAAACATCAATTCCTATGTCGTTGTTTTTTTTAATTGTACTGAGAACATTTAACATGAGTCCTATCCTCTTAACAAAGTTTTAAGCATACAGTACACTATTCTTGACTATAGTTATGATGTTGTACAACAGATCTCTAGAATTTCTTCATTTTGCATGACTAAAATTTTATACCCATCATTTACCAGCTGCCATGTTCCCCTTTGTCCAGCTCAAGCAAGAACCTCTCTAATCTCTGCTTTCATGAGTATGAGACTGTTCTAGATACCACACAGGAGTGGAATCATGTGGTGTTTGACCTTTTGAGATCTGCTCAGTTCACCTAGTAGAATGTCCTCCAACTTCATTCATTTTGTCACATACTGTAGGATTTCCCCCCTTTATAAGGCTGAATAATACTCAGCCTTATGTGTATACCACATCTTGTTTATTTATCCAGCCACTGATGGACACTAAAGTTGTTTCCATATCTTAGCCCTTGTGAATAATGTGGCAATGAACATGGGAGTACAGATCTTTGAGATCTTGATTCTGATTCCTGTGGTTTTTATAGTCAGGATTGCCTTCAAGGAATGCCTGACACTAATAAAAAAGACAGGCTAAAACCAGAAATCTAATGAACAATATCCCTATGTTTGTCAATATAAACTTATAGTAACATCTATGTATAGACCTCCATGCACAAAAGAATGATTGTACACGGTGCTAAAAATATTACACTTGCCTGGGTCGTGTATCAGTAAGCCTAAAATTATGCTGACAAAAGACTCTGTTTTATTAATAACCTGTGATCTTTTCCTCCCTAAAACTCAATTTAATTTCTGTTGTAATCACCTAGAAATCACTTCAGTTAACATATCTGATGTAATTCCCTAGGAAGAAACATAAGATCAGTTCCTTTTTTAAAGAATGTGAATCTTGAACTTTTGCAGTCTTATCTTTCAATTTCATCTTTACCTTTATGTGACTTTAAAATTATAGCACCGTAACTTGTTTCATACTTAGAAAATGTATTTCCATTACATGCATTCTTGTTGATGCTTATCAGCTTCAAATAATGTAGCCTCGTTCCCAGTTGGTCTGCTGAATCACATGCTTTCAGAGCCTCCCACAGCCCCAGTCACACCATTTTGTTTCGGTATCCGTGGCCAAATATTTCTCTCTTCTCTTCCTCTATTTTAAATTACCTAACAATTACCTTATTCTGGAACTACTCTTATTCCATTGGGTGAGATGTGTGTGTGTGTGTGTGTGTGTGTGTGTGTGTGTGTGATTATGCTTGTTTCCACAAGAATCCCCTCAAACATAGTAAAGGCACACTTCCCAAATATGACTTAATTGACTATCTCCATAAATAATATTTTAAAGAAAACAAGTTAGCATAATTAAAAAAAACCTACAGAATTAATGGTACTGACTCGGCCCCATCACCCTTTCCAGTCCAGAAGTTAAGGGGGAAAAAAGAGAGAGAGAGAGAGAGCCTGCAGCCTTTAGCCTGTCCATTCTCAAATGGGTATGAAAGAGATTTCCTAAGTGAGAGATTTTTACTAGTTTTCAGGCTGTTATGTAGCTCTCAATCTGTGCTAAGACATTTTAAAAATGCAAAATACATTTGTGTCTTTTACAAAGTAAGACAGCACAAATGAAATGAAATGAGGTGCTGCAATTTGATGCGAGCAAATTCGGGCAGCTGCTGCTGGGCTAACGAGATTGGAGGTTATCTTCTAGCTCTGCTGAGTCTTCAGCCTCTTCCTTTAGGATAATTGAGCGCTAATTCAAGGGAAGGAGGCAATGGACCAAGATAGTTTTCATAAAATATGAACACTCCCTAGCACATGTTCCTTCTGGCAGCTGCTTCTTCGTGAAAATTCTGAAATGCATAATCACATTCACGGTGGAGTTAGCTGTGTCAAATCTACCGGTCGACCAGCAACGGACCATGATTAATCCTTTAGTACCATGTGAGACCAGGATAACAGTAATGCAAGACAAAATAATGCTTTGGCTTAATTATTTAATTTTTTAAAAATTGTATATCTTCGTCCTGAGTTTTCTGATTCATGATGGGGATTGAGGATTATAATCTCAGGTACATTTATGTTCATAAAATGTGGAGAAGTTTTCAGTTGTGACGGTTGGGAGCATGTCCGCGGATGTACTGAAGTTCTAACTCTCTACAACAGAATTAAACAGACACATGTCCAGTGGGATTTTTCTTTTAAATAATAAATTATAGGTTATGGTTGAATGCAAATCTTAAACTGAAGTAAGTTCTTACCTGAGGTAGAGAAGTTGTTCTGGATATAAAAATAATAATAATAATAACCTGATTAGCTAAACATCTGAATGAAACAGTCACGTGCAGGCCGACAGAAGATTTCCAATTTAGGGCGTTGAGTGTATGTATGACATTATAAAACTATGATCTGTAAATTCATACGGCAGAAACCTGATGGATTTCCCGATGTATTTATTTTTGGATACTCATTTCCTAATGAACTGCTGCCAGCTTGCTAGCTACATCACAATGATCCAGAATAAGACTTGGATCTCAAACAAGAAATCCTGTCGGAGGAGCACGTAAATTCAATCTCATCTGTTTTGGGGTCAGCTCGTGCATTCCACATGAAACCTAGGGAAAGCTAATCGATCTGTCGGTTTTTCACATTATGTTTGTCACACAAATAAAACGATCTTCACAGCCAGGAAAACCCACATCTATTTTTCGAAAATTCAGGTCTTATGAATAGCTTGTTCTGAGTTTTAGCATTTCACCTTTATTGCTTGGTGCACTATTTACACAGTCAAGAACAGAGCTGCTATGGTAGTATTTGATATCCTTAAGGAATTCTGATTTCGAGGAGCCTCACCTCACCTCTGCCCTCATCCACAAGAATCCATAATTTGTTCTCACACTTTTTGCTTTCTCCAAGTCTCTCAAAGGTGTCCTATTACCATCCCACAGAACATAGAGATCCTGTGATCAAGTCTTGACAAGCTCCGTCTCATTAGTGCCTTTTCTAATCATCAGGGGTGACAACCCATGATAAATCATGTCAAAACATAGGATTCTAAATGAGGAGAGGAAAAGTGGGGAAAAGTAATGTACTCCAAGAATAGATATGTTTATTCATCTAATTTTGAAATTAAAGAGAAAGAGAGACAAACCTGAGGGCAAGGAGTGCTTTGAGCTAGATGGGGGTTGTGGGGGGAAGAAGAAATGGAGTAGAGGAATTCTAAATGAAACTCTCCCCAAAAGAAGGAAATGGGGGGGGGGCAATCATTTCTCAGTTCTGTTTAGTTACTTCCTTTATCTATCAAGGAATTGAGACTGTGTCTGAATCCACAAGAAAAAAGAAAGAAAGAAAAGGAAGAAAGAAAAAGAAAGAAGAAAGAAAGAAAGAAAGAAAGAAAGAAAGAAAGAAAGAAAAGAAAGAAAGAAAGAAAGAAAGAAAGAAGAAAGAAAAGTTTGGCATCTCAAACTATAGACTCTTAGTTCATTCCCATGCAGGAACACGCTGACTCACAGATGAACTCTGCAAAGCAGGGTTGGAGTGAAAGCAGAGAGAGCTACAAAGGAGGGATCATGGAGAATCACTGCAAAACTCATTACAGTCCACTGCTAGATGGAGCATCCAAGAGGGGCTGTGCCCTCGGGCTCTCTCCACTGTAAGGGAGCTTCTCAAGGGTCCCAGAGGTGACTCTGCAGCACCAGTTCTGGCCACACTGTGATAGGGAGAGTCCACATCCTTGGGTCATTTTACTCCCACTCTCTGCTAATAGGGGTGGCTCTCCTTTGGAGAAATAGAGGACTTCAGGGAAACCCAGGCACGGGGAAGGATCAGAGATCCTCTGGGTTCAGCCTCACAGGTCAGGCCAGTCCAGTAAGATACATGGACATAAGGCCTGTCAATGAATGAAAGAAATAGCCAAAGGCCCAGCTTGATGTACGTGGTGGGATTTTCAGTTTTACCAAGCAGTCAGGCAAAGATGTGCTCATTTTTACAAATTTTCTGTGACGAGAAGAAACTGACTGAAATGTGATCTGAGGATAGGTCTGGTTCCCATCGCCTCAGATGCTTACTCAGGAAGAAAACAACTGAACTGAATGTTGAAGCATCAAAGATGTTCACAAGAAAGTGTTTGGATTGGTTCTTTTTCCCCCAAACTATTTCGCTAGTCAAAATACTAGGTTTAATCTGGGGGAAAAAAAGAGAATTAAAGAAATGAAAATAATGCATTTCTCCTCCACTTCTGACAAACACGAGAGCTAGATTAGACTAGAATTTATGCTTTGCTTTAATAATTAAAACTGAACTGACAGATTAACTTCCATTCTTATAGCTCTTGAAGCCTTATCTTGTTGCAATTTTTAAATTGTTTTGGCAAGTAAAACTCTCTGGAACATATCACAACATGTTCTGTCTCCTCCATCTTAAAAAATGAATCTGTCTTAATCCTTTTAGCCTCCTTCACTGTCTTCTTCCCTTCAAACCCATGCTTCTTTCAAGAAATCTGTATTTTCTCCTTCCCATTCACTCTCTACCAATAGCAATTTGGCATTCTTTGGCATAACTCCATCAAGGTCAACAACGTCTTAGCCTTGCCCAAGCCAAGAGATACCTAGACTCATTTGTCACGTTGTCCACTTGCTCTTTGGAACTCCTGTCTTATCTTCTATGACACTACTCACTGTGGTCCTCCTCCCACTCCACTGATCATACCTCCTCCATGTTCAGTACTAACAACCATCCTTCTGTTCTCCCTCTAATGGTCTTTGTTCCCCCAGAGGCCCATTCTCAACTCTTGTCTCTTAATATGCACACTCATATTGGTGAGTTCAAATGGGTCCATAGCCTCAACTACTGCCCAGAGCCTTTTCCTCCCTCCCAGCCTTCTCCATCTTATGTGCTTGCAACATACCTTCAAGACACAAGATAATACAGATGCAGTGAAAGACCAAGACACCTGCACCCTAATATTTATAGCAGCAATGTCCACAATAGCCAAAGTGTGGAAGGAGCCTCGGTGTCCATTGAAAGATGAATGGATAAAGAAGATGTGGTCTATATATACAATGGAATATTACTCAGTCATCAGAAAGGACAAATACCCACCATTTCCTTTGACATGGAAGGAACTGGAGGGTATTATGCTGAATGAAGTAAGTCAATCAGAGAAGGACAAACACTATATGCTTTCACTCATAGGGGAATATAAAAAATAGTGAAAGGGATTAAAGGGGAAAGGAGAGAAAATGAGTGGGAAATATCAGAGAGGGTGACAAAGCATGAAGGACTCCTAACTCTGGGAAACGAACAAGGGGTGGAAGGGGAGGAGGGCGGGGGGATGGGGTGACTGGGTGATGGGCACTGAGGGGAGCACTTGATGGGATGAGCCCTGGGTGCTATACTATATGTTGGCAAATCGAACTCCAATAAAAATTATACAAAAAAAGACATAAGACATGTGCAAGTATTGAACACATAACGAATGCACCATAAGTACCAACTGATGAGTGAATGTATACATCTGATGTACAGAAGTGTTCTTAGCTCTGCTTAGGGGGCCAAGGGCTGGGTTCCTGATGGAGGAGCCTGGATAACATTCTGTCTTTCAAATGCAGTATCTCAGAGCTACCCTGGAAGTCAGTATCATCATCATTATCCTCTTTTTAATCTATGCAGACACTAATGGCTGAATGATTAAAACTCAGGTCTTTCTGACTGTAAAATTGATGTTGTGTTCTGCTCTATTTTATTGGCCCACACAAAAAAAGAGTGGGGAGAGAGAATCATTCTCCTCACTTTTCAAAAGAATATCCTGTAGCTTTGTCACCTCAAGGACTCTATTAGTGAGGTGATGAGGTTGCGCTGAAGGGCTTGGCATAATCCAGCCAAAGTAATATGGCTCCGGAAAGGAGCCAGCTATCAGAAGGACTGGCCAAGTACGGCTGAGGTGCTGGGTGATCTGTAGGGGAGAGAGAAGGTGGTTCTATCTCAGCACTACTTAGGTGACCAGATGGCAGAACAGTTCAGCCATGCCCAGAGAAGAAAGTCACTTCTACACTTACTAGACAATCACTCCCTGGGGGTTCCCAAAAATCACCACAGAAGGACTTGTTCAGGGGACCTGAGTCCTACATGAGTTTGAAGCAAGACGCAGGAAGAAAGAGTTTGACACACAAAATTTTGCCTTGGAAAACAGGGGCTCTCAAACAGGTCATGAAATTTATATGACTAGAAATATTGGTATAATTTTCTTGCTTTATTGAAATAAATAAATCATGTTTTAAAATGTGATGACTCTTCTCTTTTGAACTAAAATGTTTAATTTTGTAAGTACACTTTCCAGAATGGTGAGGGGAAATGCATCTGAAAAGCCATTAAGATTTTATCAAACGTTATCAATTCATGACACAGAAGTGTGTCACATACGTGAGTGAGAAGGATAACCTGAAATAATTACAAATAGATTTTTGTTCACAGCAAACCCACAACAAGCTCTCTTAATAAATAGTCTCCTTTTACTGTAAAGTTGAATAAATGAAAGGGATTAATTCATGGTCTGAAAGCACATCTGAGCAGTGCTCAAGGGACAGTATCTCAACAGACATCTGGAGAAGCCACTGATTAATTAATAGATTAATTAATCAGACAGCTGTACTCTTAGGAGAGAACTTAATTGTTTGGATTAATAACCCTACTAATTAATCCTAAAAATCAACAACCTTACAGTTGAGAGAATGCTGATTTTGTAAAGACCCATCTGTATGATAAATATCCTTCTACCATACTTACCAGCTAACTAGAAAGTGGCATCCAGGATGCTAAGTGACATCCGCGATCCAAGTGATTTTTCAGTTGGGTCACCTCTCTCATCCCTTTACTGCCACTTCCTCATCCACCTCCACCATCACAACCCAGCCCTTATGGCATGAAGGGGAAAGTCTTCAGATGGTATTTATTTGCAATTTGAAGAATGTGGTACCAAAATGTAAGTTATTTCCCAGAAATAAGGCTCTGAATAAACTGAAAGAAAGATCACCACCAGCTGGTATGACTGGTTCACATGACATTTTTCAAAATGAAATAAAGGCAGACAGACCCTTCTTCCATAGAACCTAGCAGATAAAGCAGAATTGTATCGGTATTAGTAAATGGCATGTTTGGCAATTAAATAGAAAATTTATACTTGTAAAGAAATATTATTTTCTGTAATGTAAGCGACCATAGTAAATCTAAATGATGTTTATAAATCATTCTTGTAACTTTAAGGAGTTTTGGGTAGCAGCTCATTAATAATTGGGGAAAGAGAAACACTGGAGTGTTTGATAACTCATTATTCAAATGGAATTTTTAAGTGACATTCTTCGCTGCAAATAATTCCATTTCTTTGGAAAATTTATGTTTAGAAAATAGACATTAATCTTCAATTACCATTTGCATACATGCACAAACCAAAATTTTGCCAGGGTGTCAATTATTGCCACAATTAAATACCAGTAGTTTAGAAAATACATACCAGAAATAGACCTTTTAATCAATTTTTTCAAAGCATATGAAGTTTAAAAACTTGAAAATATTTTAGAAGAAAGTTTATAGTACTAAACGTACTGAGATAAAGACACAGTCATGAACCAATAAAATCTAACTACGTGAGGCACCCGGGGTGGCTCAGTTGGTTAAGTGTCTGCTTTGGTTCCCATCGTGATCCCAAGGTCTTGGGATAGAGCCCCATGTCTGGCTCCCTGCTCAGTGGGGAGCCCGTTTCTTCCTCTTCCTTTGCCCCTCCCCCCATTCATGCTCTCTTTCTCTCTCAAATAAATAAATAAAACCTTTAAAAAATAAAAATTAAAAAATCCAACTACGTTATGACATACCGTTTGACAAAAGAGAGGAGCCACTTTAAAAAAATCATACAGAGAAATAAATCTAATACATAATCTTAGCAAGAAGGAGAAGGTTAATGAAGATATGAGAAATACAAAAATAATCTGGTTCCTTAAATAACTTTTAGTTACTTTTACATGGCTTTGAATATCTTACCTAACTGGCAATCTGGCAAACATGGAAGGGGTTACAGCTGCACACACAATGTAAACAGGATATATTCCAGATATATTTTCCTTCATTATCCCTGGCCAGCTAAAGCTATATTGCTTATATAGCTTATATTGCTATAAGCCTATATCACATTCATCTGTGTCATGATAATAAAATAATAAGAATACTGAGCTAGGTAAAGGGCAGCTGTCATTTTCTGGCTAAGAAAATAAGTGCGAAGAGTATGGATGAATTGCCCACAAATTAAGATTTAGTAGTGAAGCCCCCCACTATAAGATGGGTGGGAAGTGGCGGACACCTAGCCCAAAGCACATTTATTCTAAGGGAGGCAGAACAGCAAGGGGATAAAGGCTGTGCTGGAGATCTGCTTTAGAGTCTGGACCCCACTGGCCAAGTCTCTAATCTAAGCTGCAAACAGTTAAGTGGGGGGGTTGGGAGCAATTGTACCTACCTCTTGTGAGCAGTAAGTTATTTCTTGCATATAAAGCTTTTTGCTCTGTGCTAATAATACTAATACTTATTATTACCATATTATGAAAAGCAGGTTTCACAGTGTGTGTAAGCATTCCAAATACATTGGGGCTATTTTAAGGGGCTGCTGAAGAGGGAGTGAGTCTCAGAGTTAGATCCACTCTCAAGATGACATTACTCAATGGTCTTCACAGGTAGAGCAAGTTCTGAGGCAGTTAATGAAAATTATTCTACCGTATAAAATTAATAGCTCCACCAAGCTTTTCTTCTGTAGCTTAAGGCAAACAGAATAAGTTCTGTTTCCCTGCTGGGAGTGGAGAAGGAATGTACCAAGCTGGGTAAATATTCTGGAAGACAGAACTGTCACATTTAAGGTACACACGTCACCAACTCCTAAGGAAAACATAGCCGAACACTTAACAAACGCACCTCGAAGTTACTTCTGTTTCCCTCCGAGGCTTCAGGAGGTGTTTTAAGCTCTTGAATTACCTGAACACCATCGGACTGAACCCCAATTTGCCTCGCGTGGCCAAAGTTGGGAGATGCATCAGGTGGTGACCACTCCTGATTCATCAATTGTTAGTCGAGAGAGTTTACGATTGTCTGTCCGGAGATAAGACTACGCGTAGTCTGGATGGGCTCTGAACTCCCCCTATGCCATCCTCCCACCCAGTATCTCTCCGCTTTTACTATTAAAAAGAACCGGTCATCATAATAATGCTACAAAATCTATTTAATTGTATGCCTTGAAGTGGAAATGGCTATTTATCAATACCTGTTTTTTTTAACATACTGGATTAGACAAAAACTTGTAAAATTAACTCAGTCTCAATTATCTCTGCTGCTCAGAACTTGGCATAATTAAAGTCAATGGCACTATCCGTACACGTCATTATAATCTCATTTTATCTTCAATCTTCTCTGCCACCAAACCTTTTATAGGAGCTGTTAATAAAAAGGAAAAGAGGCCACTGCGTTTTCCTCTTTCTGCTCTTACCTAACCTCCGATGGAGTCTTAACAAGCAAAGAAATGAGCAAAAATGAGCAAACGGGGAAGAAAAAAGATCAAAGTGCTCAGACAATGCACAAACTAATTAAAGATAGGAAATGGAAGCACTCAGGTTTGCACTTTACTCTTTTGCTCCTGTTGCTTTTTACTTTCCTGTCCTGGGAATCGGTTTGCATAAAGACAAAGTAGACCTATAGTGGATGCATTCTCTTGGACTTGAGTCTTGGAGAAGGAAAGTAAATGCAAGAAATGCTTACGGAGAAGAGAGCACAGTGGGGTCCAACGTCTATGCATGATTTTGCAGTTTTAATTCCTTTGAAATCCATGTTCAAGTCATATTGGTGTCTGTGAAAAACCTTCAGATCCAGGCAGCTTGAAAAATGCTGCATTTAACCCACTGCAAATGCCTGGTACCCAACACCTCCATGCAAAGCCAGAGCATTAGCTACCATTTCAAACACATTAACTATGAAGAATATACCACATGAGTTGACCAAACATTTTATAGTGCTAATATTGGCTCTGTTAAATTGGTAATTTTAAAAAAGGTTTTCCTTATTTATTTGAGAGAGAGAGAGAGAGCGATCACAAGCAGGGGAGAAGCAGACTTCCACTGATCAGGGTGCCCAATGTGGAACTTGATCCTCAGACCCTGGGATCATGACCTGGGCAAATGGCAGACGCTTAACCAACTGAGCCACCTAGGTGCCCAAATTGGTCATTTTTTGCATACAAGGCCTTCCTTGGTCCCTCAGTCTAAAGGAGGTTCCCTACCTCTTCTCCTGTCATCTCCCTGTCCTTTTGCTTCAGTGAATCGATCATGCATTTATTTAAATATTTATTCATATGTCATCTGCCTCTCCACAAGACTGTATGCTCTGTTAGGGCAGGGAAGCCAGGTCTGTTGTTTGCCACTATAAATCTGGGTATTTCTCATCATGATACTGCAAAGGCTGTCAATATTCAATAAAATGAATGAATGAATGAATGAATGAACGAATGAATGACAAATGCATGGGTGCCTAAATTCAGTCCTGGCCACTTAATGTCTGATGTGACCTAGTAAAGTTGCTCTCCTCTAACACAGCTTCTGTTCCCTGGCACATGGACACAGACACAAAACACTGCAAACGCTTACTCACCACTGTAGATAGAATCCCAGGGCTCCACTACATAATTTTTTTAAAAACCAACCCTCCAGGTCACATGATATTGAAGGTCTCATCTACCTCTGCCTGAAGGAGGTTCAAGATCTCAACACTGGCTAGGAGTTACAGATCCTGAATACGGTGTGAGAAACATAAATCACGCTAACAGCTATGACAGCCATCCCCGAATGTGCACTCAATGTCAGATACTCTTGTTCCTTGAGGAAACTTTCAATATGGATATTATTATCTCTGCTTTCCAAATGCGCACTCTGATGTGCAGAAAAGTTAAGCATTTTGCCCAGTGTTTCACAGCTAACTCAAGTTCACGATCATCAACATCACTTCATACCCATGGTACTGGGTATTATTAACTCATGGATCCAGTCTTCTAGGAGTTTAGAGTCTATTTGAGAAAAGAAAACTGAAGGGAGGGACGCCTGGGTGGCTCAGTGGTTGAGCATCTGCCTTCAGCTCAAGGCGTGTGATCTCGGGGTCCAGGGATTGAGTCCCAGATCAGGTTCCCCACAGGGAGCCTACTTCTCCCTCTGCCTGTGTCTCTGCCTCTCTCTGTGTCTCTCATGAATAAATAAATAAAATATTTAAAAAAATAAAGCTGAAGTGGTAAGTTGTGTTCGCTCTACTCACTATAGGTCAGCAATCTTGGACCTGAGTGATGGCAAGGACTTTGTGAGTCAGAGAACTGGGACCCAAAGTGTTTGAGGACCAAGGAGAATGGTGATAGGCATGAATGATTGGGAAGGGGCAGAGTAAGGAAAGCTCTAGAAATACAGATGGGCCTCTGCATTTGTACAGGGTGGGGTGGGGGAGCATTTTCCCTTTAAACAAGAGGTAAACACAGCAACCAGAGGAGAGGACAAACTTTTATCAGCCAAGGTTGGGCTTTGTTTAGGAAATACCTGGACTTGTTGGACATCTCCTTGAATATGACAGGTGAGTCTCTCCAGGACCTAAAGAGAAAGGAAGGCTCTAGTACTTTCCAGTCCTAATTCTGACCTGCTTTTCCCAATGGCCCTATGGCTGACTTACATCGGGCAGAGAGAAATCAAAGAGACCTTTTAGACAGAAGACCCCTTCTCAGAAGTAGCTCAGGGATTCTGAGCTTCACATGCTTGGAGCACAGGCTGCCCCAGGAAGAAAAGGGAACCTATAATTGTGGGTGCTACATGGTTGTCACAGCTTGTCATTTTCCAAAAATGTCACAATGATCTTAATATCCTTATTCCAAGTACAGTAAGCCAAATTAGTGGCAATCTGCCATTTCTAAGTTAATAAAAATCCCCATTTCAAAGGAAAACTGAGCAATGCATGGTGTATGACTGAAGTTAATGTGCACTAGAATGCTGATCCTTATGTCGCAAGTCAGAAAATGTAAGCTGGCATAAGGAAAAGTTGAAAACTTGGCTTAAAGTGTCACTCAATGCGGTCAAAAAAACTTTTTTTAAGATTTATTTATTTATTTGAGAGAAGGGTCAGGGGCAAAGAGAGAAAAAGGGAGAGAGAATCCTCAAGCAGACTTGCCACTGAGCACAGAGCCTGACACAGGGCTCAATCCCAGGACCCTGAGATCATGACCTGAGTCGAAATCATGAGTTAGCTCCTCAACCAACTAGGCCACCCAGGTGCCCCAAGAAAACATTCCTTAACTTTGTCCCTGATAAACAAGAAATGGAAAGAAAGAAAGGAAACTGAAATCCAGCAGTGACTGACCCCTCCTGTCGGGTGCGACCCCCTTCCATTCAGCAAACACTCGCTGAGTGCTGATAGGTGCAGGACCACGCCAGGCATGGGAGGGTCACAGGACAGTCAGGTACTTCATTCCCCGAAGGAGCTCATATTCTACTGGAATTATACCATCTTCGAGGAATGCTAAAGAAATAACATTTGTCCAGTTTGTATGTGGAAACAGCTAGGGACCGTTTAAGAGATAAATACAATCTCTCTTTCCTGGAAAAACCCAGAGAAATATTTAGGACCATTAAACCATCACGATTCTGGCTCTGACTTCAAATAAACAGGATAAATAAACCCTCCCTTCTCTGCATTTCTAATTTAGCAAAGCCTTTATACACCCTCGAAGAGCAAGTGAATTTCATATTTGCATCTTATTCGAAACGTGCTGGCATTTTGCTAGATGTTTTAACTGCAGTTTGGCAGCTCTGAAACATCTATTTGCAGATATAAAGCAATATCGGCTCAGTGTGTCTAATTCTGGGCCCATATACACGTACATATGTATGCACATATTTAGAATATCTATGATGCATATATTAGTGCTGGGATTAGGCACGGATAGAAGCCAGAGACATGCCAAGACAGTATCAAATAATAGTACTAGATCTCATTTGTTAAGCGCCAACTGTGTGTTAGGTCAGACACTTGCATTTATATCATATTAATTCTCAGAGCACTAATAACAGTTATTAACACTTACTGAACACTTTCCATGTGCTAGGCTTTTATCTATTTACTATGTATGGAACTGCTGAATCACTCTGCTGTGCACCTTCTGAAACTAATATAATATTGTGTGTTAACTATCCTTCAATAATAAAAAATTTTTAAAAGATATACATTATCATCACCTCAAAGATTCCCCTCATATCCCCTCCAATTCTCCATGTGACAGGCTTTATTTTAAGAACTTTTTTATGTGTCAGCTCCTTTAAAGCTCTGATGGCTCCCAGTTGTAGCAGAGCTGGGATTCACACCCAGGCAGCTAGGCATTCAAGTCTAGACTTGTAACTGCTACACTTTAGTGCTTTTCTAAGAAGGGTTATAGATGCCCCATGTACAGATGGGAACACTGAGATAGGCAGTGGAGAGGCTCACAGAGCCAGCAAATGGCCAAAGTGGATTTGAACCCAGGACATCTTGCTCCAGCTCCCAATCTTGTATGTCTCAGGACATAATGGCCATTTGATATTGGTGTCCTTGGCATATATGAAAAAGGAAAGCTTGGTGTTTGAAAAGCAAAGGGGGATAAAAGTCGAAATGCTCATAGTATGAAGTGGGTGTTCTGAAAGTCATCCAGATCAACAGGCCATGTATATTACTACCCAAACTTTTGAAAGTGAAATGGGCGCAGTTAATAATGCCAAGACAACAGGCACAAAACAGGAGGTATG
Organism: Vulpes lagopus; assembly: GCF_018345385.1. Taxonomy (NCBI): domain Eukaryota; kingdom Metazoa; phylum Chordata; class Mammalia; order Carnivora; family Canidae; genus Vulpes; species Vulpes lagopus. The sequence goes on along the minus strand of NC_054825.1, from coordinate 95,714,522 downwards.
GTCATGCAATAGGGCTCTGATAAAAATCACACCTATATTTTCATGAAATGACTTAGCAATTGAATAAAAAGACACATGGGGGGAAAATATACACCATTTTCTTTAAGTTAAATGATCCTTACAAGTAACAAAAGTATATTACCTAGGAATATTAATAATATTACCTTGAAAAAATGATGTTTTAAGAGTCCTCCGGAATCTATTCCAATTCACATCATAGAGCAAGAAACACATCTTATGGGCAGCCTGGGTGGCTCAGCGGTTTAGTGCCACCGTCAGCCCAGGACCTGATCCTGGAGACCCGGGATCGAGTCCCACGTTCGGCTCCCTGCATGGAGCCTGCTTCTCCCTCTGCCTGTGTCTCTGCTTCTCTCTCTTTCTCTCTCTCTCTCTCTCTCTCTGTTTGTGTGTCTCTCATGAATAAATAAATAAAATCTTTAAAACACACACACACATTTTATTCAGGGAACTGAAATGACTGCATGAAACCAGGCAATATTATTCATATTGCATATTTATCTAAAATGCTTGAAAACAAATTAAGGACATATCTACGTTTCAGGCCCCTACCAAGATTCGTTAATTAGTACACAGTGATTTCTCTTAAGAATAAAAAAGAGGGAAATTTAAAGCAACTCTATCCTGGTCTTTGTTTCTCCTCCTTCTGTGCCTACTGCCTCACATTCTTGCGTGATAGATCTTAATTCCTTTGCTTCCGTTGTGTAAACCCACGTAGGAGTTAGTATTTCTCATCCTAAGAAGTCTACATAGTAGGTTTCAATTCAAAGAGTAGAAACAGCAGATCCATATTCACTTTGACAAATGCAAAGCTTCACATATGGAAAGTTTCCAGGCTGTAGAACATCCTTCAAGGAAATGAATCCCCACAATCCAGCTCTATTTGTTATTAAGCACTTAGAGATGAAGCAGAGGAGGGGGCCTAAGTTCCAGGAGCTTAAAAAATACCAAAAGTAATTGCTCTGGCAGACTGGGAAGGGCAAACTCTGTCAGACAGTAGAAGAGAGAGCCCAGAATTGGAGAAGTCCTACAACTCCTGAAAGGCTGCAAAAGGAAAAGTAACTTTATGGCAAATTCAGTGGCCTGCAGGTGTATCCCTGTGGGTATATTAATATATTCATTATGACCTGAGTACAGATCTCTGAAATAAATAATTATTTTACAAACTGTTAGATGTATCATACTGGTTCCTTTTCTGAACAGAACATCTTAAAGTGTTATTGAAAAAATATTTTTAGGGACGCCAGGGTGGCTCAGTGGTTCAGAGTCTGCCTTCGGCTCAGGGCATGATCCCCAGGTGCTGGGATCAAGTCCCGCATGGGGCTCCCCGCGGGGAGACTGCTTCTCCCTCTGCCCATGTCTCTTTCTCTCTCTGTGTCTCTCTTGAATCAATCATCAATCAATCAATCTAAAAAAAAGAAAAAGAAAAAAATATTTTTAGAATATCTTAAGAATTTTACAGTTGTTGGGGCACCTGGACAGCTCAGTTGGTTATACGGCTGACTCTTGGTTTTGGCTCTAGTCCTGGTCTCGGGGTCGTGGGATCGAGCCCTATGTCAGGCTCCTTGTTCAGCGTGGAGTCTGCCTGAGATTATCTTTCTGCCCCTCCCCCTGCTCGTGTGAGCTCTCTCTCTCTCTCTCTCTCCGTCTATCGAATAAATAAATAAATATTTAAGAAAATAGAATTTTATAGTTATCGCAAGTGCTGGGAATATAGCACTGAAAAGGTCATGGGTCTTACCCTTTCGAAGCTTACAATCTAGCAGGGAAGACAAAGATTTTAAACAAGTCAACACACAAATAAAAAATACTCTAAAACTCTGTAACCAAATCTAATAAGAAAATCACATTGTTTTACTGGCATTCACTTTATAATCAACTTTACAGGGAAGCAGCTGTTTTCTTCCAAGATAAAATAACATGTAAAACCATAGATGAGGAGCAGTGGAATTAACATTAACATAATTTATGTACTAATAACTGTTTACTGGTTCCCATAATTCTAGAATTTTTCTTATAGCAAATCAGGGAAAGAGAAAGGCAAGGAGCAAGAAAAATGGGAGAATGTTAATGTATTTCTTCATTTCAGCCCTTACTTCATTAATTGGCCTTTATTTTATTTTTGCTGCTCTTTTTTCACACTCCCAGTGTGGTTATATTTACCTTTATATCATTTATATCTTTATATTAGTGTTATATAAATTAAAATAGTTAATACTTTTACCCCCATTATTATCACAAAGTAGGGAGGAAACAATGATTTAAAGCAAAGACATCTAGGCCATAAAGATGTGCTTAAAGAAAGACCAGGGTAACGTCGATGAGTTTAAATGCAGAGTTCAGGCAGAAATGTTTCAGTCTCTCCATTCCACAATCACTCTGTAAATACCCACAGAGCTATTTAACATTGACATGAACACAGATATTTCTTCTCTGGTTTCTTTCCCTTGTGGAAGACATGGCATCTTTATTAAATATCGAAGAGTGAAATTTCATAAAATTTGGTATTTTCGAATGTATGTACACAGAGTTTCCCCCCACCCTTTTAAAATAAGTAAAATATTTGTTTCCAAAGCTTTCCAAATACACCCATCTTGACAAATTGGTTTGTGATGATATGAGACTAGGCAGTTTGCCCATAATTGAAGACATTTTGCCAACAAGTCAGAGGCTGCCAGGAGAAGCAGTGACAGTGCTCTGAATATGAGCGGATGATCCCTATGTAAATATAGAGGCTTTCTGCCCTTTCCAAAGCAATGACTCAAGCCCGTATGATTGGCAGATACCTTAATTAATCATGGTGCCATGTGATGGCCATCCTTAAGGACAACTGCTATTTCGGCTCTGAGCTAATATTCACTTCACCCTCTTCTTTGATATGACCCATTTCTTTTTGTCACAGCCACATCGTTCTGAACTGAGGCACCAAGAAAATTTGATTTAAATTACAACCCTTATCTTTTTGCGGTCTTTCCAGCAGGATTTATGTCAACACTGAATTTTTACTTTTTCACTTAGCTGTTTTTAGCATTCATGGTGTGAACATATGTACATATTTTCTCTCTCAACCTGAGATGGCATTAGGATTTAAGAAAATCAAAGTTCTTTAGAAATTCATAGAGACCCAAAATTAGAATCCTTTAAATGACAAAGAAATGGCACATTCTTAATCCTGTATATGGGGCTGGTTCTCCCTGCAAAGACCGGAGTAAACTGCTACTCTTTTGGAACATTTTTTTTCAGGCCATTAGAGAGTGATTTCTTATGCTAGAGTAGTAATTTGTTAAATGAATTCCTAGTGGTCTGAGAATTAATGCACCCACTAAACAGGAGTACCTTGGTGCCTCCTCATTAGTAGTTCTTGCCTGTTCCATAAAGTTTCTAAGAGGCTGTAGTGAGCCCATCACAGCCCTTAAGAGCAAAATCTTATTCTCTTCGGTGAGATTAATTATTGACTTTGGGGGCTTGTTTTCTGACTTAACAATCACCGGAAAAAGGTTCATGCTATAACTCTATCAGCCTTATCCCTCCCCACCTCCATTCCCTCTGATAATATTTACAGCACCATTTGGAGTTATCTCTATAGCTTTTCATTTGAAACCATCAATGTTTAAAAATCCTCTAGGGGCCTCCATCTCTCTCCATTAATAGATCCTCCATGTAGTTGCCATGACATTCTCCAGATTCTTATATCATTATCAATGGTTCTCAACCTTTTGTCTGCACCAGTACACCTCCGATAATTAAGAGTAGCCATTCAAGTGGCTGGGGCATTGGAAGCTGGAGGCAAAGCATAGAGAGTGAACACGGAGGGGTGCAATTTTTAGAAGCTCCTAAATCTCCCCAAACACTTGCAATATAACCATACATTTTGGATCCTTGATATATTAAAAACCACTGATTGGTTATATCTAATTTTACCAACAACTACTTTTGTGAAATCAACAATGATTTTCTCTCAAGCTCCTTCTTTCTCTCACGTTTTCTTTTTAAAAATATTTTATTTATTCATGAGAGACACAGAGAGAGAGGCAGAGACACAGGCAGAAGGACAAGCAGGCTCCCTGCAGGGAGCCAGATGTGGGACTTGATCCCAGGACCCCAGGATCATGCCCTGAACTGAATGCAGATGCTCAACCATTGAGCCACCCAGGCATCCTTTTTTTCTTTTCTTTTCCTTTTTTTTTTTTTTTAAGATTTATTTATTTGAGAGAGAGAGAGAAAGCATGAAGGGGTGTGAGGAGCAGAGGGAGAGGAAGAGAGAATCTCAGACTCTTCGCTGAGGTAGAGTCCATCGCGGTCAGATCTTGAGACCCTGAGATCATGACCTGAGCTGAAACCAAGAGTCAGTTGCTTAACTGCCTGAGCCACCCCGGCGCCCCTCTGTCACGTTTTCTAATAAAAGTTTTATAGCTGAAAAAAAAAAAAGTTTTATAGCTGATATCAAATCTGCCAAGGAAAACACGCAAGTTACATTTTGCTAGGCACTTGCAGAACTAATCTAATTAGTGGCCTGAAACACTCTAAAGCAAATTATGTGTTCATATTTACTTGTTCCAAGAGGGTATATATTACACTAACAAAATATGTATATAATTGTAATGTATATACTAATTCATCAGTGAAATGATACTATGTAGAAGCAGGGGGACGAATGCTACCCAAAACCACTGTCCCACACTGCCTGGCAGGATCCCTCATTACCCCAAAATGCGAAAGGCGAGGAACGGGCCAGAGCAGTGGTGGTGAGGCCGGAGCAGCCCTGACTGGCTGGAAAAGCAGGTGGTGGACATGGGCTCAGGGCAGTTTCAGTCTAAGTGAGTACTGGCCAGGACTAGTGCTATGGTCTTTGGCATTCTAGAACAAGAACAGGAGTGGCAAAGGATTAAAGAAACAGTAGATCAAACTGGAGAGATTAAAGAATCCCTTTATCAATATAACAGTAAAGACAAATGACAGTTCTTTGAGAAAAAAAAAGGAAATGCTTCGTTAAGAATATCTGAATGGGGGTTCCTGGGTGGCTCAGTTGGTTGGGTGTCTGCCTTCGGCTCAGGTCATGATCTCAAGGTCTGGGGATAGAGTCCCCTGCCAGGTTCCCTGCTCAGCTGCTTCTACCTTCTCCATCTGCTTCTACCTCTATGATCTCTCTCTCAAATAAAAAAAATAAATTCTTAAAAAAGAAAAGAATGAATGGTGGTTATGAACACTATAAATGGGTATGAAACCCTTTAGGGGGTTTTTTGGTGAGCTCTGTTTTAGTGATCATGGAAGCAATACATCTCAGTGCTAATAGTCATCAATAAAAGAAAACTAATAAAAATGCCTATAATCATACAAATCAGAGATTAGAAATGTTAACATACTGCTATTTGACTTCCAATGTTTTCCTACATGTATAGATTGCCTGTGTATATCTTTACTAAAGTTATATACTCTTTGAAGTATCTTAGAGTATTTTGAAGACTTCTGGAAGAATATTCAAGAGACTTATTTTTCATTTGTCTAAAGAATTAACTAGGTTTTTTCCCCTCTAATATATTTCTTCCAGGTAAAAGGCTATTTTTGTGTTTATTTTAATTCCACTTTTTTACACAATTATCAGGTAATTCATTCTAGAGCAAGAGAAGCTTCCATAAATTTCTCCTGCTCTTCATTTTATCACCCTATGGTGCAGAATGGCAATAGGTTATGAACTAGTTTATGAGCACTTTTTCATTTCAGTATAGAGCTGATGGTTCCTGCATAAAAAATTACCTGTAACCTTCTGGATCTATCTTTCAAGTAGTTATGCATATCATTTAATATGCTGGCCCAGGCATATTAGAGTCATCTAAATATATGGATTGCGTGTGTCAGCTCTTTCTCATAAATAATAATGTTGTACTTTCTCAAAACAATTGGCTGTCATGATGACAACTGGTTGTAGGAAAAACAAAGAGAGTTTCTTGCCATGGATCCTTAATAGGTTTTAAATAATAAAAATTAGAACGTGGTAAACTCAAAAGCATAGCAATTACATTTCCCTTGTTGAGATTATAATCCGAATTCTCACATTAATTCCATGCTGTGTGTTTAAATTCTAGTTCACTGAGCCTTGCTGATTAGACCAGAGACATCTTGTAGTATTTCTTTCAATATCTAGCTAACTACGGTATTGGATTTAGCAACTATTCCCTTCAGAGCCCCTATGTGGCATCTGGAGAAACAGCTGCTCAGTTTCATTTTGGAGGAACAGTCATGTAATGAAATGTTTATGTCTAAAACTAGATATGGATTTTATACATCCTGTTCCTATTTCATGAATGGCTATGTTACTTTAAGAAATCATTAAGTATTTTAATGTTTAGTCATACTTCTCTTTTGCATAACAAGATTTTCCCAGAGGCCGATGCCACCCAGATCCCAACAACCCCAAAGGCCTGAAGCAAGTGTGTTTTCTGGCATCTGCAAAGGTCCCGTGGCAGTTGCACGTCAGCACAGGCAGGCAGGCCCCTATGGACCCTCTTCACATGAACAGGTGCTGTTAATGCTGCGCCTCCGGACGCAGTGCTGATCCAACCTGAAGCCTCACTCCCAGTCCAGGGCTTCTTCTGTGCCTTAGAAATTCAAGGAGGTGTTTTCAAAGATTTTTAAAAATTAAAACCACATGCTTGCAATGCAAACTGGAGAGAGGAAAAGCCAAAACAATTACTGTGCCTGCTTCCTGCTTTTCATTCAGTCAAGAGGGATACCTAAAGCTCCTCTCCATTCTAGAGCTTCAAAGCTTCTCTGCCACTGGAAGTTCTGCAGGTGACCGTGGACCGGGCAACTTTCCCAAAGCCTGGTACCAACTTTGGAAGCACAGCCGATTTGGATTTTGACTCTTTTTAAAAACTTATTTATATTAGCTCCACCTAAACATAAAGGTCACTTTAGAAAAATACAAAATTTTAGAGATAAAACTAGTTTTGGCAAAGCCAGCAATGAGGACCTATCTCAGCCACCGTCTTCTGAGTCCATTAACTTACCTGCCAGGGCACTGGTCCTTTCCACCTTACACTGAAAGGTGTCCCTCCCTCTGCCCAAGGTGGATGTTTCCCCTCCACCTATTCTTGGACCCCAGCCACCCCTTGTCAGGAGCCCTGTCTCTGGATGATCTGCTCACTCTCTTTCTTGCACTGGATCTTCAACCACTCTCGTGGACTCCTCAACTGATCCAAATCTAACCTACCTTCAAAACAAAATCCACAAACCTCTCCACCCATCTGTCACCTTCTCCAGCTATAGCTACTCCAGCTCCCTCCCTTCCACAGCCGACATTTTCTTTTCTTTTCTTTTTTTTTTTTTTTTTTTTTACTTACAACAGCCAACATTTTCTAAAAGGCTGACAATACTTGCTGTCTATTTCTTTCACCTTCCACCCAATCCTCAAACCCATGCCATTTCTTCTCTCCAGAGGCTTTCCATGTCATGGGGCTTAATCTAGGGATACTCTTCATTTCTTACCTTCCTTTGACCTTACTGTATCACTTGATACTGTCAAATATTCTTTTTCATAGATTTGTCTTTTCTTCTTCTTTTTTTAAAGATGTTATATATTTATTTGACAGAGAGAGAGAGCACAAGCAGGGGGAGTGACAGGGAGAGGGGGAGGGAGAAGCAGGCTCCCTGTTGAACAAGGAGCCCCATGCAGAGCTTGATCCCAGGACCCTGGGGTCATGATCTGTGCCAAAAGCAGACACTTAACCGACTAAGCCACCCAGGCACCCCTCTCCTCTTTTTGATGAATGTCTTCTCTTGGATTTTTCCTCCTACCTTCTCAAAGCTCCTATTCTTCACCCATCACATAAATGTTCATTGAATGAATAAGTTCTGTCACTCATCTTTTCCTCTTTTCTCTCTGCACACTATCCCCAGACCATCTTATCCATTCCTGTGGCTTTAATTTGCACATGGCGATTGCCCCCAAATATTTTTACCCCCTGAACAGATCATTCCCCCTAAGTGCAGCCATATAGCTCACTTCTAACCACACATCTCACCATGTAGACCTCAAACTCAATATGGCCAAAATGGAGCTCATCACTTTCCTTTCCTAGCAAACAAATTCCTTCTCTTATGCACCATTCATGAATGAATGCACCCTTCATGGAGCTGATTGCCAATCCCTCCCATTCCTTCATCCCACATCCATTAATAACCGGGAGTCAGTGATGGGGAGTCATTTACTTTCCAGGGTACACTCTGTCTAAACCGAGTTACCTCTTCTCTCTTGCAGTTCTTATCCTCAGGCAGCCTACTTGGAGGGAGAGGGGAAAGAAACTGTTCTTTTCCTTGACTAGAGAATGGCAAGAGGTAGATTAAAATAAAAAGCCTCAGTGGAGATTTACCCCCAAGATGGCACCACTTTTCTGCCTGTTGCTATGACTAGAAAGCCATATGCAGACCAAAAATGATCAGTATGCCACTTTCTTCTTTCTAGATCTAGATGAGAATTAAAATTTAAAAAATTCATAGATTTGCTGCAAAAAAAATGCCAGGTACTTTATTTTTTTTTTTAAGATTTATTTATTTACTTGAGAGAGAGAGAGAGCATGAGAGAGAGAGAGAGAGAGAGAGAGAGAGAGAGAGAGATTGAGAACAAACATGTATAAGCATGGGGGGAGGGACAGAGGTAGAAGCAGACTCCCGCAGAGCAGGGAGCCTGGTGCAGGGCTCCATCCCAGGACCCTAGCATCGTGACCTGAACCAAAGGCAGATGCTTAACCAACTGAGCCACCCAGGCACCCTTTGCCAGGTACTTCAAAAAGCAGAAAAACTGAATGTAAGAATTTGCCAGAAACTTGACTGCAAAGAAAAAAAATAATACAAAATTGGATATTTTTTATGAACATCTAAATCTGTGCTAATATATTACCACTAGCTACAAAAATCTATTAAAATTAAAATTAATTTAATTTAATGTAATTTAAAATAGCATTCTTTGGTTGCACTAGCCACATTCCAAATGTTCAATAGTCACATATGTAGTGGCAATTATACTGGACAGTGCAAAATCAAAGATTTCCATCACTGCAGAAAGTGTGCTAAGTGGTGATGCTGGTCTAGACAAATATAATTAGAGAAATGAGACTGGTAAAAATTGTAAAGGGAGGTAGGATATAATGAGGAGAGGAGGCCAGTGGGGATCTGCAGTAAACAGAGCTGCACATTTGGCCTTTATGGTTTAAGAGGAGGTACTCACCACAAGGAGGAGGAGGTCTTGGGAAAGCTCATGAAATCACAGGATAACAGTGTTCAGTAGAACTTAAATGTGATTAGCTCTGATGCCAGCACCCACTGGTTCATCCTCAGATAACATCACTACCCGCTTCAAAGACCAGAGTAGCAGTTGTCACTACTGGGGTCCAGGCACTCAGAAGAGTGGCTATTGGTTTTGAATGTATGGATAATCTGCTGACAAGTATACCTAAGGAGGCAGTGTGTGGGGGTGATTGGCAATTTTATGCATGAGGCTCTTCTATCATAGCCAGAATATCATGGATTTGTATCCTGGTGTGTCTTCCTGAGAGAAAGAGAAAGTAGTAACCAGCACTGAGTGGTCCACACCTATATTTTGTTAGAAATGCAATCTCCATGATGGCAGGATTTAGGTCTGGTTCTTCCTAGCACTTAGAACAGTGGCTGGCACAAGTAAGGATTCCATGCATATCTGTCACATGAAGATACTCTGGGCATGAAAATTCCATCAGTCACATACCTTAAGAAAAAAAAAAAAAAACTTAGTTCCCCCTAACTACCGAGTCAGCCATGAAGAAAATAGAAGACAACAACACACTCGTGTTCATTGTGGATGTCAAGGCCAATAAGCACCAGATCAAACAGGCTATGAAGAAGCTCTATGACATTGATGTGGCCAAGTATAACACCTTGATCAGGCCTGATGGGGAGAAGAAAGCATACGTCTGACTGGCTTTTGACTATGATGCTTTGGATGTTGCCAACAAAATTGGGATCATCTAAATTGAGTCCAGCTGGCTATACTTCTAAATATAAATTTTTTCACCAAAAAGAAAAAAAAGGTTGTATAATGCCCAGTCTATAAAATTAAGTATGTCCTCTTAGTATAATTTAAGAATCAGAGGCCTATTTCCAAGCTATGAGAGATGTGTCTTCCCTCTTATTCACCTACTCATCCTAGACTCCAGAACCACCAGCCAATGTCCCTTCTGCCACAAAACACCATGAAATTCTACCCCTTTACGCCTTTGGTCATGTGGGCTCCCCCATCTGGGAATCCCTCACTCCTTCAGGCCACTGCCAGCCCCCAATAATCACAATCCACCCATCTTTGAAGGCTGTTCACCAACATTCTATACATCTTCTCTTTACTTCTTCCATGAGTACTAGGGATTTGTTCAACACTAGTGTCATTGTGTTTTGACAGAGCTTGAGTTCTCTGCACATCCTTTTCCTCCTACACATGGTAAATCTTCTGTTCATTTCTCCTTGGGTGCTCTTGGAACCCAGTACAGTACCTGCAGGGAACTGTCCAATAATTTCTTCTCCAACTGGATCATTTAGGAGTTTGTTGTGCCTTGGTCCATCACTTAGACTTAATAGCATGAAACATGAAAATGAATTACGATGACAAAACTATTTATTGGACATTTGCTGTATGCAAAGCACTGCACAAACAGTTCATATAATCCTCAAATAGGTGAGGTAACTTGCCCAAGGCCACATGATTTGGGTAGCAGAAAGCAATTCAAACTCTTATCCAACTCCTTCCTTTCCACTGATGCACTGTGTTATCATCTGTAATAAGTAAGGGCTGGTTTGTTTCACTTTGCAAACACTATTCTTGATGCTATGTATAAGATATGAATGATTGTTACTCACAAATAGCTTTAAATCTCTGCCATATGTTTCCCTATGATTATTAACTCCCAAACTTTTGGCAGCATTTTTACTACAAAATGTGCGCTACAACCTATTAATATTTTATCATTTGCCATGTGTACTATAACCAACTTTACCATTGTAGAAAACATTAGACTAGATTTTTTTTATAACTAGATAATGCCTCAGAATTATTTTCAAGTAATGCAAAGAATAAACACATCCTTTATTATCAACATTTATTCTTATATAATTTTTTAGAACTGATATGGTTTAAAAGTTTCCTTAGCAGGGATCCCTGGGTGGCGCAGCGGTTTGGCGCCTGCCTTTGGCCCAGGGCGCGATCCTGGAGACCCGGGATCGAATCCCACGTCGGGCTCCCGGTGCATGGAGCCTGCTTCTCCCTCTGCCTGTGTCTCTGCCTCTCTCTCTCTCTCTGTGTGACTATCATAAATAAATAATAATTAAAAAAAAATTAAAAAAAAAAGTTTCCTTAGCATCTCCAAGATGAGCAAAGAAGAATGTTACCCATAGCAGGTTACCCTCCTTCCTTAAGAGCATTCTTTGGGACACTGAAATGGAAATGTGCATCATGTATCTGTTGCTCAGTATTATATACTATTTATGAAGCCACACAAATTATGTATAAACAGATCCAAAACATTATACTAACAACACAACTAAGCAGCAGAGTACAAAAATAATTAAATCATGGGGCGCCTGGGTAGCTCAGTCTGTTAAGTGTCTGACTGTTGATTTCAGCTCAGGTCATGATCTCAGCGTGGTGAGATCAAGCCCCATGTCCAGCTCCACACTGGCCATAAAGACTGCTTGGGATTCTCTCTCTCCCTCTGCCTTTTCCCCAACCCATTCACACATTCTCTCTCTCTCTCTCTCTCGCTTTCTCTCTCTCAAAAAAGAAGAAGAAGAAGAAGAAGAAGAAGAAGAAGAAGAAAAGATAAAAGAAAAGAAAGAAAAGAAAAGAAAAGAAAAGAAAAGAAAAGAAAGAAAAGAAAAGAAAAGAAAAGAAAAGAAAAGAAAAGAAAAGAAAAGAAGATAAACCTTAAGCAACTATTAATTAGAGCCAAAAGAGCCAAAGGTCCCAGGTCCTGGGATCAAGTCCCACACCAAGATCCCTGCTCAGTGGGGAGTCTGCTTATCCCTCTCCTTTGTCCCTCCCCCAGCTCCTGCTTTCTCTCTTGCTCTCTGTCAAATAAATAAATAAAATCTCCAAAAGATCCAGAGGAAAAATTTTAAAAACTTGGGTACCTGGCTGGCTCAGTCAGTAGAGTATGAGACTCTAGATCAGGATTGTAAGTTTGAGCCCCATGTTGGGTGTAAAGATTATTTAAAATTAAAATTTTAAAGAAAATTTATAAAGCAGACAGGTAATGAATGTCTGACAGGCATGGCTCTTTCTTGCTCTTTCTTATTCTCTCATTTGTATACAAAATTACTCCAGGGCAGCCCAGGTGGCTCAGTGGTTTAGTGCCTCCTTCAGCCCAGGGCCTGATCCTGGAGACCGAGATCGAGTCCCACACCGGACTGCCTGCATGGAGCCTGCTTCTCCCTCTGCCTGTGTCTCTGCCTCTCTCTCTCTCTCTCTGTCTCTCATGAATAAATAAAATCTTAAAAAAATAAAATAAAATAAAATTACTCCATGAAGAAGGCTTTGTGCAAGTGCTTCAACTTCTCCTAAATTTATGATATAGCCAATGGCTTTGATTTATTCCTAACACTGCATTTAACATATCTGTTGTTCTGGTAGATTGGACTTCTGTAATAGTGTACTCCACACTAGAATATAGCCCTCGTTGGTTTATTTTTTTCCTAATTATTAGTTGAGATTACACTATGATTTATGATACAAAAAAAAAAAAAAACACTAACCACTCGATTTACATATATATATTTAGTTGTTACATGCTTGTTTTTTAACCCATTCATCAAAATTACATAAAACGTGGCTATTTTCTGTACTGGAAATGGCTACTTTGCTTTATATCAAAGACGTCTCTGGAGATTTTAAATATAAGTAATTTTTCATTCAAAAATCACTTTTCTGCCAACTCTTTCCTCACACCTCTCAAATCCAGGAAATTGCCAAGATTTTCAGAAAATATATTTACTTATTCTTGGAATGCACTTGGAAGGAGATTAAAGTATGGGAAAATAAAAGCATATGAATAGGACTTGTGCGCTAAAAGAGATATAGTCAATTCTTTTTGTTGTCAGTTCCAAGAAAGAGAGAGGAAAAACATAGAAGGAAGGGAGGACAGGAGGGAGCAGGGAGGGGCCCCATAATTTGAGGCAGCAATTCTCATGTTTCTCAAAGCTATACCTTCATCAATTATATCCCTCAAATTGTTCAATGCATTTTTTGTCTTAACACATTTATAAGTATTACCCTATTTTGTATTTGGTGAAGGCAATAAAATAATATTCCAAAAGGAATAGTTCTAATGCAGATGATGGGATTTTATTCTGATAAGACTATTAGAAGTTATGGTTTATTATGTATCCAACTGGATGGTTATGATTTTTCAAAGTACAGAAGATATTGTCTCACCCAGAGGTCCACTAAAAAAAAATCTGGCCACTAAATTACTTCAGTTTAGTCATCATGGAGAATATTTCCAGGCAGTAGAAAGTATTGGGCATTGGTACAAAGCTGTCAACTGGTTTTTATTTATTTATTTATTTATTTTTAAAAGATGTTATTTATTTATTCATGATAGACAAAGAGAGAGAGAGAGAGAGAAAGAGGCAGAGACGCAGGCAGAGGGAGAAGCAGGCTCCATGCCAGGAGCCCAGGGTGGGACTTGATCCCGGGTCTCCAGGATCACACCCTGGGCCAAAGGCAGGCACCAAACTGCTGAGCCACCCAGGGTTTCCCCTCAACTGGTTTTTATAATTAAGAAAAAAACTTTTAAACATCATCAATCACTGAAGACAAAACAGGGAGAATAAATTTGTGTAACAGAAATTGACTGGGGGTGGGGGTGGAGAGTTCAAAAATTCCAAAATGTTAATTTTACTCCTGAAATCTATAAGGCAATTTCAAATGGCAAGGTAATGCTCTTTAGAGACTAGCAGAAGAGAAAGGAATATAAAATCAGTGGATAAAAATTAGTTTCTATTTCAAGTACCTAGTCTATGCAATATGCAGTAGCTATAATATTGTCTACCTCTAGGGGATCCCTGGGTGGCTCAGTGGTTTAGCGCCTGCCTCTGGCCCAGGGTGTGATCCTGGAGTCCCGGGATCGAGTCCCACGTTGGGCTCCCGGCATGGAGCCTGCTTCTCCCTCCTCCTGTGTCTCTTCTTCTCTCTCTCTCTCTCTCTCTCATAAATAAATAAATAAATCTTAAAAAAACAAAACAAAACAAAAAAAGAAATAGTAAAAAAAAAAAATATTGTCTACCTCTTACAGGTATAGGACACCTAGGTTAACAGAGGTGAAGTGAACTTATAAATTATCTATACTCTGAGCCTTAGATCCTTAACTGTAAAATGGAGTAGTAACAGTAATGACTTTACTGGGTTATTATGAGGCTTAAATTAAATTTGTGTAGAACTTGCTCTGATTTGTGAATGTATTTGGTATTTTTTTTTTATCAAGGTCACCTAGTAGTGGGGAGTTTTTAGTGTTTCTTCCGGTCTCAAGGCCCCACCCTCTTTCTGCTATACTACACATACTCTGAGCACAAGGAATGGGAGACTAAACTCCTGAAGACACTTAGCAACTTCCAATACCTTAACAGGATTCCAATATTTAAAGGCCAAATAATAAGTTTTTAGATGTCACTTGGAATTCTAGTTATAATATAAGAAGTCTCTCTTACCCTAACACACTACTGAGAATAAACTCCTGTTTCTAACAGTGGGCAGGTATACCGGTGCTCTGTAATCAGACATTGTTATTAAAAATCAAAATACCCAATACATGCATGGGTGCATCCATGCTCATGTGTGAGCACACGTGCGCAAACACTCACACAATGGAATATTACACAGCCATAAAAATGAGATCTTGACATCTACAACAATATGGACAGTCCTAGAGGCTGTTATGCTGAATGAGATAAATCATATTGAGAAAGACAAATACCATATGATTTCACTCTTATGTAGAATCTAAAAAACAAAACAAATGAATAAACAAATGAAAAGCAGAATCAGGCCTATAAATACAGAGAACAAACTGATGGTTGCCAGAGGGATGAGGGTAGCGGATGCGCAAAATGGTTGAAGGGACAGTGAGAGATTCAGGCTTCCAGTTACAGAATAAATGAGTCACAGGAATAAAGGCACAGCATAAGGAATATAGTTAATGGTACTGTAATACTGTTATATGGTGACAGATGGTAGTCACACTTGTGGTGAGCACTGCATACATATAGAGCAATTGAATCACTATGTTGAATCACATGAAACTAATGTGACACTGTGTGTCAACTATACTCAACTATAATTTTTTAAAATTAAAATACCAAAATAAATTATTATTGTTTCCTGGGCAAGGTGCTAAATTCTATAAAATGATATTTAAATCATTGTTTAAGGACTTTTTCACAAGCCAGGGACCTCCATGAGATATGGAATACAATGAGCCAAGTATTACCAATATGTAATATGTGCCTATGGGATAAATCATGCCAGAGACCCACTGGAGAATAATGTTAACACAGACTCACCTACAAAGAGATACAAAAGAAATTCTTATTCTGAGTCCAAGGTGTTTAAAGACAAAATTAGGGGGGAGGGGCAAGACGGCGGCAGAGCAGGGTCCCCAAGTCACCTGTCCTCAACAAATTACCTAGAAAACCATCCAATCATCCTGAAAATCTACGAATTAGGCCTGAGATTTAAAGAGAGACCAGCTGGAACGCCACAGTGAGAAGAGTTCGCGCTTCTATCAAGGTAGGAAGACGGGGAAAAAGAAATAAAGGAACAAAAGGCCTCCAAGGGGGAGGGGCCCGCGAGGAGCCGGGCTGAGGCCGGGGCGAGTGTCCCCAGGACAGGAGAGACCCGTCCCGGAGGAGCAGGAGCTGCACCGACCTTCCCCGCGGAAAGGGGCTCGCAGGGAGGTGGAGCAGGACCCAGGAGGGCGGGGACGCCCTCGGGCTCCCTGGGACAGTAACAGGCACCTGCGCCCGGGAGAGTGCGCCGAGCTCCCTAAGGGCTGCAGCGCTCGGCGGGACCCGGAGCAGCTCGGAGGGGCTCGGGCGGCGGCTCCGCGGAGGGGGCTGCGCGGCTCCGGGAACAGCTCGGAGGGGCTCGGGCGGCGGCTCCGCGGAGGGGGCTGCGGGGCGGGAGCGAATCCAACAGCGCAGGCCCCGGAGCACAGGGCGCCGGGACACAGCCCAGGATCCGGCCTCCCCCGGGACAGGCAGAGGCCGGGAGGGCCCAGGACAGCGAGGACGCTCCTGCCCCGAGCCGAGCAGATCAGCGGCCCCGCCCCGGAGCCCCCAGGCCCTGCAGACGGAGAGCCCCGGAGCTACTGCGGGGGCTGACTCCAGGGTCCCAGAGCTGCCCCCGCCACTGGGGCTTCCTCCCGGGGCCTCACGGGGTGAACACCCCCCACTGAGCCCTGCACCAGGCAGGGGCAGAGCAGCTCCCCCAAGTGCTAACACCTGAGAATCAGCACAGCAGGCCCCTCCCCCAGAAGACCAGCTAGACTGGACCAGGTCCAAGGGAAGTCAAGGGACTTAAAGTGTACAGAATCGGAAGATACTCCCCGTGTTTTTTTTGTTTTTGGTTTTTCTTTGTGTGTTTGTGCATTTTTTTTTCTCTCTTTCTTCTTGATTTCTGATTGCTTCCCCCACCCCCCCCCTTTTTTTTTCTTTTTTCTCCTTTCTTTCTTTTTCTTCTCTTTTTCCCCCTTTTTTTTCTTCTTTCTCTTTTTTTTTCTCTTTTCTTTCCTTCTCTCTCTTTTTCTCCTTTTCCCAATACAACTTGTTTTTGGCCACTCTGCACTGAGCAAAATGACTAGAAGGAAAACCTCACCTCAAAAAAAAGAATCAGAAACAGCCCACTCTCCCACAGAGTTACAAAATATGGATTACAATTCAATGTCAGAAAGCCAATTCAGAAGCACTATTATACAGCTACTGGTGGCTCTAGAAAAAACCATAAAGGACTCAAGAGACTTCATGACTGCAGAATTTAGATCCAATCAGGCAGAAATTAAAAATCAATTAAATGAGATGCAATCCAAGCTAGAAGTCCTAACGATGAGGGTTAACGAGGTGGAAGAACGTGTGAGTGACATAGAAGACAAGTTGATGGCAAAGAGGGAAACTGAGGAAAAAAGAGACAAGCAATTAAAAGATCATGAGGATAGATTAAGGGAAATAAATGACAGCCTGAGGAAGAAAAACCTACGTTTAATTGGGGTTCCTGAGGGCGCCGAAAGGGACAGCCGGTCCAGAATATGTATTTGAACAAATCCTAGCTGAAAACTTTCCTAATCTGGGAAGGGAAACAGGCATTCAGATCCAGGAGATAGAGAGATCCCCCCCCTAAAATCAACAAAAACCGTTCAACACCTCGACATCTAATAGTGAAGCTTGCAAATTCCAAAGATAAGGAGAAGATCCTTAAAGCAGCAAGAGAAAAAAAGTCCCTGACTTTTATGGGGAGGAATATTAGGGTAACAGCAGACCTCTCCACAGAGACCTGGCAGGCCAGAAAGGGCTGGCAGGATATATTCAGGGTCCTAAATGAAAAGAACATGCAACCAAGAATACTTTACCCAGCAAGGCTTTCATTCAAAATGGAAGGAGAGATAAAGAGCTTCCAAGACAGGCAGGAACTGAAAGAATATGTAACCTCCAAACCAGCTCTGCAAGAAATTTTAAGGGGGACTCTTAAAATTCCCCTTTAAGAAGAAGTTCAGTGGAACAATCCACAAAAACAAGGACTGAATAGATATGATGACACTAAACTCATATCTATCAATAGTAACTCTGAACGTGAACGGGCTTAATGACCCCATCAAAAGGCGCAGGGTTTCAGACTGGATAAAAAAGCAGGACCCATCTATTTGCTGTCTACAAGAGACTCATTTTAGACAGAAGGACACCTACAACCTGAAAATAAAAGGTTGGAGAACCATTTACCATTCAAATGGTCCTCAAAAGAAAGCAGGGGTTGCCATCCTTATATCAGATAAATTAAAATTTACCCCAAAGACTATAGTGAGAGATGAAGAGGGACACTATCTCATACTCAAAGGATCTATCCAACAAGAGGACCTAACAATCCTCAATATATATGCCCCGAATGTGGGAGCTGCCAAATATTTAAACCAATTAATAACCAAACTCAAGAAATACCTTGATAATAATACACTTATACTTGGTGACTTCAATCTAGCTCTTTCTACCCTGGATAGGTCTTCTAAGCACAACATCTCCAAAGAAACAAGAGCTTTAAATGATACACTGGATCAGATGGATTTCACAGATATCTACAGAACTTTACATCCAAACTCAACTGAATACACATTCTTCTCAAGTGCACATGGAACTTTCTCCAGAATAGACCACATACTGGGTCACAAATCGGGTCTGAACCGATACCAAAAGATCGGGATAGTCCCCTGTATATTCTCAGACCATAATGCCTTGAAATTAGAACTTAATCACAACAAGAAGTTTGGAAGGACCATAAACACGTGGAGGTTAAGGACCATCCTGCTAAAAGATGAAAAGGTCAACCAGGAAATTAAGGAAGAATTAAAAAGATTCATGGAAACTAATGAGAATGAAGATACAACCGTTCAAAATCTTTGGGATGCAGCAAAAGCAGTCCTGAGGGGGAAATACATCGCAATACAAGCATCCATTCAAAAACTGGAAAGATCTCAAATTCAAAAGCTCACCTTACACATAAAGGAACTAGAGAAAAAGCAACAAATAGACCCCACCCCCAGCAGAAGAAGACAGTTAATTAAAATTCGAGCAGAACTCAATGATATCGAGACCAAAAGAACTGTGGAACAGATCAACAGAACCAGGAGTTGGTTCTTTGAAAGAATTAATAAGATAGATAAACCATTAGCCAACCTTATTAAAAAGAAGAGAGAGAAGACTCAAATTAATAAAATCATGAATGAGAAAGGGGACATCACTACCAACACCAAGGAAATACAAACGATTTTAAAAACATATTATGAACAGCTGTACGCCAATAAATTAGGAAATCTAGAAGAAATGGACGCATTCCTGGAAAGCCACAAACTACCAAAACTGGAGCAGGAAGAAATAGAAAACCTGAACAGGCCAATAACCAGGGAGGAAATTGAAGCAGTCATCAAAAACCTCCCAAGACACAAGAGTCCAGGGCCAGATGGCTTCCCAGGGGAATTCTATCAAACGTTTAAAGAAGAAATCATACCTATTCTACTAAAGCTGTTTGGAAAGATAGAAAGAGATGGAGTACTTCCAAATTCGTTCTATGAGGCCAGCATCACCTTAATTCCGAAACCAGACAAAGACCCCACCAAAAAGGAGAATTACAGACCAATATCCCTGATGAACATGGATGCAAAAATTCTCAACAAGATACTAGCCAATAGGATCCAACAACACATGAAGAAAATTATTCACCATGACCAAGTAGGATTTATCCCTGGGTCACAAGGCTGGTTCAACACTCGTAAAACCATCAATGTGATTCATCATATCAGCAAGAGAAAAACCAAGAACCATATGATACTCTCATTAGATGCAGAGAAAGCATTTGACAAAATACAGCATCCATTCCTGATCAAAACCCTTCAGAGTGTTGGGATAGAGGGAACTTTCCTCGACATCTTAAAAGCCATTTACGAAAAGCCCACAGCAAATATCATTCTCAATGGGGAAGCACTGGGAGCCTTTCCCCTAAGATCAGGAACAAGACAGGGATGTCCACTCTCACCACTGCTGTTCAACATAGTTCTGGAAGTCCTCGCCTCAGCAATCAGACAACAAAAAGACATTAAAGGCATTCAAATTGGCAAAGAAGAAGTCAAACTCTCCCTCTTCGCCGATGACATGATACTCTACATAGAAAACCCAAAAGCCTCCACCCCAAGATTGCTAGAACTCATACAGCAATTTGGTAGCGTGGCAGGATACAAAATCAATGCCCAGAAATCAATGGCATTTCTATACACTAACAATGAGACTGAAGAAAGAGAAATTAAGGAGTCAATCCCATTTACAATTGCACCCAAAAGCATAAGATACCTAGGAATAAACCTAACCAAAGACGTAAAAGATCTATACCCTAAAACTATAGAACACTTCTGAAAGAAATTGAGGAAGACACAAAGAGATGGAAAAATATTCCATGCTCATGGATTGGCAGAATTAATATTGTGAAAAATGTCAATGTTACCCAGGGCAATTTATACGTTTAATGCAATCCCTATCAAAATACCATGGACTTTCTTCAGAGAGTTAGAACAAATTATTTTAAGATTTGTGTGGAATCAGAAAAGACCCCGAATAGCCAGGGGTATTTTAAAAAAGAAAACCATAGCTGGGGGCATCACAATGCCAGATTTCAGGTTGTACTACAAAGCTGTGGTCATCAAGACAGTGTGGTACTGGCACAAAAACAGACACATAGTTCAATGGAACAGAATAGAGAACCCAGAAGTGGACCCTGAAATGTACGGTCATCTAATATTTGATAAAGGAGGAAAGACTATCCATTGGAAGAAAGACAGTCTCTTCAATAAATGGTGCTGGGAAAATTGGACATCCACATGCAGAAGAATGAAACTGGACCACTCTCTTTCACCATACACAAAGATAAACTCAAAATGGATGAGAGATCTAAATGTGAGACAAGATTCCATCAAAATCCTAGAGGAGAACACAGGCAACACCCTTTTTGAACTTGGCCACAGTAACTTCTTGCAAGATACATCCACAAAGGCAAAAGAAACAAAAGCAAAAATGAACTATTGGGACTTCATCAAGATAAGAAGCTTTTGCACAGCAAAGGATACAGTCAACAAAACTCAAAGACAACCTACAGAATGGGAGAAGATATTTGCAAATGACCTATCAGATAAAGGGCTAGTTTCCAAAATCTATAAAGAACTTATTAAACTCAACACCAAAGAAACAAACAATCCAATCATGAAATGGGCAAAAGACATGAACAGAAATCTCACAGAGGAAGACATGGACATGGCCAACAAGCACATGAGAAAATGCTCTGCATCACTTGCCATCAGGGAAATACAAATCAAAACCACAATGAGATACCACCTCACACCAGTGAGAATGGGGAAAATTAACAAGGCAGGAAACAACAAATGTTGGAGAGGATGCGGAGAAAAGGGAACCCTCTTACACTGTTGGTGGGAATGTGAACTGGTGCAGCCATTCTGGAAAACGGTGTGGAGGTTCCTCAAAGAGTTAAAAATAGACCTGCCCTACGACCCAGCAATTGCACTGTTGGGGATTTACCCCAAAGATTCAGATGCAATGAAACGTCGGGACACCTGCACCCCGATGTTTCTATCAGCAATGGCCACAATAGCCAAACTGTGGAAGGAGCCTCGGTGTCCATCGAAAGATGAATGGATAAAGAAGATGTGGTTTATGTATACAATGGAATATTACTCAGCAATTAGAAACGACAAATACCCACCATTTGCTTCAACGTGGATGGAACTGGAGGGTATTATGCTGAGTGAAATAAGTCAATCGGAGAAGGACAAACAGTGTATGTTCTCATTCATTTGGGGAATATGAATAATAGTGAAAGGGAATAGAAAAGAAGGGAAAAGAAATGTTGGGAAATATCAGGAAGGGAGACAGAACATAAAGACTCCTAACTCGGGGAAACGAACTAGGGGTGGTGGAAGGGGAGGAGGGCGGGTGTTGGAGGGGAATGGGTGACGGGCACTGAGGTGGACACTTGACGGGATGAGCACTGGGTGTTTTTCTGTATGTTGGTAAATTGAACACCAATAAAAGTTAATAAAAAAAAAATAAAGACAAAATTAGTACTACATAATTATCGATAAAGTAGAAGGACAGAAAGTAAAATGAGATGGGTGGTCACAATTCCCTTGTAACTTGACAGCCAAGTGTATTTCATGGACTTGAATGCACGCATTTTTACATTCAAACATGTGAAACCAGGGTGGAGAACAATAGGCAGAGAACTACAGTTGATTTTGACTGACAGCTAGTGATACAGTTGCCATGTGTGCACATGTGCAAGTGTGGCTGCCACTCCCGGTGGCATGACTGCCGAGCTGCAAGGCCACAACATTTCAGCTAACAAACCACCCAACGGCCATTTGAAGAAAGAATGAGTTCCTGTCTGAAAACCTGTGGATGACTTCAGATGAGAGCAAGAAAATGCCAGCATCCAAACTCCTAAAATGGTTTGGATGAGATATAGAGATGATGAGGCACTCCGAGACGGTGTCATTAACAGGGCTTCTGCTGGCCAGATGGTGACATCTTGGGTACAACAGCAGTAGGGATGGGAGGGACCTGAATGGAAAGTGATTCAGAAGACTCTGCCTACAGAAAGTCATAGGATTACCTCACATTAACTTCGTGTAGTCTTCATGTATGCCTGAGTGATAAATCATACACACCTGTGTATAAATATGTCTAAGATACTTTTGAGAAGTTGAAAAAAAAGAATCCTAATTGAAAACCATGTTGTGTAAGAGGTGAACTGGAACCATTCCTCTTGCTCACCAGTGGTCTTGCCCTCTAGTGTCTCTTAGACTTGATGGAACACAATCTACTTCATACCTTCTTCACCTGGTCTGCTGACTTCTCAAACACCCTCTCTTAGGAGAAACACTACTCTTGTCCATCTGCCCTCTCCTACTTCTTCATTTGTGATCCTTATGTTTGGTCCCATATCGAATCTGGCCCCATAAAACATAAATGCAGGTTAAGAGAATAGGCTTGGGGTACCTGGGTGGCTCATTTGGTTAAGCATCTGCCTTTGGCTCCGGTCAGGATCCCAGAGTCCTGAGACTGAGCTCCATGCTCTGCAGGGAGCCTGCTTCTCCCTCTTTCCCTGCCCCTCCCCCCACTCCTGTACATGTTATCTCTCTTTCCCTCTCCCAAATAAGTAAATAAAATCTTTAAGAAAATGAAAGAGGACAGGCTTAAAGTTACACTGTTGAGAGTAAAATTCCAGCTTCCCTAAATAATGGCTGCATGGCCTTGGGCCGATAAACAAATCCCATCTTCACCCCAGCTTCCTCATCTGTAGAATGGGAAGAATGATGGCCTCTTCCTCTCAGGGTTGTTTCGGAGATGAAACGAGAAAATACATGTAAAGTGCACATGTCCTGAGCATACATTAAATCACATTAAATGTCCTTTTAAGTGTTGGCAACTCTCTTTTTAATGTTGTTTTGTAATTCACTCAGGAATGTAACCTTTTTTCTAATGTATCTTGAAAACATTTCAAGCTCATGAGTCACAAGCCTCTCCCGTGTCCCATCCCTGCTCCCTCCAACCTGCTCAAACTGCATAACTGACATATGGGAAGAACTCCTGTTCCCCAACACAAGACTCTTTATGGGTTATCTTACTTGTTAGCATGTTCAATTTCCTTTTTTTTTTATTAATTTTTATTTTATTTTATTTATATATGATAGGCACACAGTGAGAGAGAGAGAGAGGCAGAGACATAGGCAGAGGGAGAAGCAGGATCCATGCACTGGGAGCCCAACGTGGGATTCGATCCTGGGTCTCCAGGATTGCACCCTGGGCCAAAGGCAGGCACCAAACTGCTGAGCCACCCAGGGTTTCCCCTCAACTGATTTTTATAATTAAGAAAAAAACTTTTAAACATCATCAATCACTGAAGACAAAACAGGGAGAATAAATTTGTGTAACAGAAATTGACTGGGGGTGGGGGTGGAGAGTTCAAAAATTCCAAAATGTTAATTTTACTCCTGAAATCTATAAGGCAATTTCAAATGGCAAGGTAATGCTCTTTAGAGACTAGCAGAAGAGAAAGGAATATAAAATCAGTGGATAAAAATTAGTTTCTATTTCAAGTACCTAGTCTATGCAATATGCAGTAGCTATAATATTGTCTACCTCTAGGGGATCCCTGGGTGGCTCAGTGGTTTAGCGCCTGCCTCTGGCCCAGGGTGTGATCCTGGAGTCCCGGGATCGAGTCCTGCGTTGGGCTCCCGGCATGGAGCCTGCTTCTCCTTCCTCCTGTGTCTCTTCCTCTCTCTCTCTCTCTCTCTCTCATAAATAAATAAATAAATCTTAAAAAAAAACAAAACAAAACAAAAAAAGAAATAGTAAAAAAAAAAAATATTGTCTACCTCTTACAGGTATAGGACACCTAGGTTAACAGAGGTGAAGTGAACTTATAAATTATCTATACTCTGAGCCTTAGATCCTTAGCTGTAAAATGGAGTAGTAACAGTAATGACTTTACCGGGTTATTATGAGGCTTAAATTAAATTTGTGTAGAACTTGCTCTGATTTGTGAATGTATTTGGTATTTTTTTTTTATCAAGGTCACCTAGTAGTGGGGAGTTTTTAGTGTTTCTTCCGGTCTCAAGGCCCCACCCTCTTTCTGCTATACTACACATACTCTGAGCACAAGGAATGGGAGACTAAACTCCTGAAGACACTTAGCAACTTCCAATACCTTAACAGGATTCCAATATTTAAAGGCCAAATAATAAGTTTTTAGATGTCACTTGGAATTCTAGTTATAATATAAGAAGTCTCTCTTACCCTAACACACTACTGAGAATAAACTCCTGTTTCTAACAGTGGGCAGGTATACCGGTGCTCTGTAATCAGACATTGTTATTAAAAATCAAAATACCCAATACATGCATGGGTGCATCCATGCTCATGTGTGAGCACACGTGCGCAAACACTCACACAATGGAATATTACACAGCCATAAAAATGAGATCTTGACATCTACAACAATATGGACAGTCCTAGAGGCTGTTATGCTGAATGAGATAAATCATATTGAGAAAGACAAATACCATATGATTTCACTCTTATGTAGAATCTAAAAAACAAAACAAATGAATAAACAAATGAAAAGCAGAATCAGGCCTATAAATACAGAGAACAAACTGATGGTTGCCAGAGGGATGAGGGTAGCGGATGCGCAAAATGGTTGAAGGGACAGTGAGAGATTCAGGCTTCCAGTTACAGAATAAATGAGTCACAGGAATAAAGGCACAGCATAAGGAATATAGTTAATGGTACTGTAATACTGTTATATGGTGACAGATGGTAGTCACACTTGTGGTGAGCACTGCATACATATAGAGCAATTGAATCACTATGTTGAATCACATGAAACTAATGTGACACTGTGTGTCAACTATACTCAACTATAATTTTTTAAAATTAAAATACCAAAATAAATTATTATTGTTTCCTGGGCAAGGTGCTAAATTCTATAAAATGATATTTAAATCATTGTTTAAGGACTTTTCACAAGCCAGGGACCTCCATGAGATATGGAATACAATGAGCCAAGTATTACCAATATGTAATATGTGCCTATGGGATAAATCATGCCAGAGACCCACTGGAGAATAATGTTAACACAGACTCACCTACAAAGAGATACAAAAGAAATTCTTATTCTGAGTCCAAGGTGTTTAAAGACAAAATTAGGGGGGAGGGGCAAGACGGCGGCAGAGCAGGGTCCCCAAGTCACCTGTCCTCAACAAATTACCTAGAAAACCATCCAATCATCCTGAAAATCTACGAATTAGGCCTGAGATTTAAAGAGAGACCAGCTGGAACGCCACAGTGAGAAGAGTTCACGCGTCTATCAAGGTAGGAAGACGGGGAAAAAGAAATAAAGAAACAAAAGGCCTCCAAGGGGGAGGGGCCCGCGAGGAGCCGGGCTGAGGCCGGGGCGAGTGTCCCCAGGACAGGAGAGACCCGTCCCGGAGGAGCAGGAGCTGCACCGACCTTCCCCGCGGAAAGGGGCTCGCAGGGAGGTGGAGCAGGACCCAGGAGGGCGGGGACGCCCTCGGGCTCCCTGGGACAGTAACAGGCACCTGCGCCCGGGAGAGTGCGCCGAGCTCCCTAAGGGCTGCAGCGCTCGGCGGGACCCGGAGCAGCTCGGAGGGGCTCGGGCGGCGGCTCCGCGGAGGGGGCTGCGCGGCTCCGGGAACAGCTCGGAGGGGCTCGGGCGGCGGCTCCGCGGAGGGGGCTGCGGGGCGGGAGCGAATCCAACAGCGCAGGCCCCGGAGCACAGGGCGCCGGGACACAGCCCAGGATCCGGCCTCCCCCGGGACAGGCAGAGGCCGGGAGGGCCCAGGACAGGGAGGACGCTCCTGCCCCGAGCTGAGCAGATCAGCGGCCCCGCCCCGGAGCCCCCAGGCCCTGCAGACGGAGAGCCCCGGAGCTACTGCGGGGGCTGACTCCAGGGTCCCAGAGCTGCCCCCGCCACTGGGGCTTCCTCCCGGGGCCTCACGGGGTGAACACCCCCCACTGAGCCCTGCACCAGGCAGGGGCAGAGCAGCTCCCCCAAGTGCTAACACCTGAGAATCAGCACAGCAGGCCCCTCCCCCAGAAGACCAGCTACGGACCAGGTCCAAGGGAAGTCAAGGGACTTAAAGTACACAGAATCGGAAGATAATCCCCGTGTTTTTTTTGTTTTTGTTTTTGTTTGTTTTGTTTTGTGCTTTTTTTTTTCTTTCTTTCTGCTTGATTTCTGATTGCTTCCCCCACCCCCCCCTTTTTTTTTCTTTTTTCTCCTTTCTTTCTTTTCTTTCTTTTTCTTCTCTTTTCCCCCTTTTTTTTCTTCTTTCTCTTTTTTTTCTCTTTTCTTTCCTTCTCTCTCTTTTTCTCCTTTTCCCAATACAACTTGTTTTTGGCCACTCTGCACTGAGCAAAATGACTAGAAGGAAAACCTCACCTCAAAAAAAAGAATCAGAAACAGCCCACTCTCCCACAGAGTTACAAAATATGGATTACAATTCAATGTCAGAAAGCCAATTCAGAAGCACTATTATACAGCTACTGGTGGCTCTAGAAAAAACCATAAAGGACTCAAGAGACTTCATGACTGCAGAATTTAGATCCAATCAGGCAGAAATTAAAAATCAATTAAATGAGATGCAATCCAAGCTAGAAGTCCTAACGATGAGGGTTAACGAGGTGGAAGAACGTGTGAGTGACATAGAAGACAAGTTGATGGCAAAGAGGGAAACTGAGGAAAAAAGAGACAAGCAATTAAAAGATCATGAGGATAGATTAAGGGAAATAAATGACAGCCTGAGGAAGAAAAACCTACGTTTAATTGGGGTTCCTGAGGGCGCCGAAAGGGACGCCCTCCAGAATATGTATTTGAACAAATCCTAGCTGAAAACTTTCCTAATCTGGGAAGGGAAACAGGCATTCAGATCCAGGAGATAGAGAGATCCCCCCCCTAAAATCAACAAAAACCGTTCAACACCTCGACATCTAATAGTGAAGCTTGCAAATTCCAAAGATAAGGAGAAGATCCTTAAAGCAGCAAGAGAAAAAAAGTCCCTGACTTTTATGGGGAGGAATATTAGGGTAACAGCAGACCTCTCCACAGAGACCTGGCAGGCCAGAAAGGGCTGGCAGGATATATTCAGGGTCCTAAATGAAAAGAACATGCAACCAAGAATACTTTACCCAGCAAGGCTTTCATTCAAAATGGAAGGAGAGATAAAGAGCTTCCAAGACAGGCAGGAACTGAAAGAATATGTAACCTCCAAACCAGCTCTGCAAGAAATTTTAAGGGGGACTCTTAAAATTCCCCTTTAAGAAGAAGTTCAGTGGAACAATCCACAAAAACAAGGACTGAATAGATATGATGACACTAAACTCATATCTATCAATAGTAACTCTGAACGTGAACGGGCTTAATGACCCCATCAAAAGGCGCAGGGTTTCAGACTGGATAAAAAAGCAGGACCCATCTATTTGCTGTCTACAAGAGACTCATTTTAGACAGAAGGACACCTACAACCTGAAAATAAAAGGTTGGAGAACCATTTACCATTCAAATGGTCCTCAAAAGAAAGCAGGGGTTGCCATCCTTATATCAGATAAATTAAAATTTACCCCAAAGACTATAGTGAGAGATGAAGAGGGACACTATCTCATACTCAAAGGATCTATCCAACAAGAGGACCTAACAATCCTCAATATATATGCCCCGAATGTGGGAGCTGCCAAATATTTAAACCAATTAATAACCAAACTCAAGAAATACCTTGATAATAATACACTTATACTTGGTGACTTCAATCTAGCTCTTTCTACCCTGGATAGGTCTTCTAAGCACAACATCTCCAAAGAAACAAGAGCTTTAAATGATACACTGGATCAGATGGATTTCACAGATATCTACAGAACTTTACATCCAAACTCAACTGAATACACATTCTTCTCAAGTGCACATGGAACTTTCTCCAGAATAGACCACATACTGGGTCACAAATCAGGTCTGAACCGATACCAAAAGATCGGGATAGTCCCCTGTATATTCTCAGACCATAATGCCTTGAAATTAGAACTTAATCACAACAAGAAGTTTGGAAGGACCATAAACACGTGGAGGTTAAGGACCATCCTGCTAAAAGATGAAAAGGTCAACCAGGAAATTAAGGAAGAATTAAAAAGATTCATGGAAACTAATGAGAATGAAGATACAACCGTTCAAAATCTTTGGGATGCAGCAAAAGCAGTCCTGAGGGGGAAATACATCGCAATACAAGCATCCATTCAAAAACTGGAAAGATCTCAAATTCAAAAGCTCACCTTACACATAAAGGAACTAGAGAAAAAGCAACAAATAGACCCCACCCCCAGCAGAAGAAGACAGTTAATTAAAATTCGAGCAGAACTCAATGATATCGAAACCAAAAGAACTGTGGAACAGATCAACAGAACCAGGAGTTGGTTCTTTGAAAGAATTAATAAGATAGATAAACCATTAGCCAACCTTATTAAAAAGAAGAGAGAGAAGACTCAAATTAATAAAATCATGAATGAGAAAGGGGACATCACTACCAACACCAAGGAAATACAAACGATTTTAAAAACATATTATGAACAGCTGTACGCCAATAAATTAGGAAATCTAGAAGAAATGGACGCATTCCTGGAAAGCCACAAACTACCAAAACTGGAGCAGGAAGAAATAGAAAACCTGAACAGGCCAATAACCAGGGAGGAAATTGAAGCAGTCATCAAAAACCTCCCAAGACACAAGAGTCCAGGGCCAGATGGCTTCCCAGGGGAATTCTATCAAACGTTTAAAGAAGAAATCATACCTATTCTACTAAAGCTGTTTGGAAAGATAGAAAGAGATGGAGTACTTCCAAATTCGTTCTATGAGGCCAGCATCACCTTAATTCCGAAACCAGACAAAGACCCCACCAAAAAGGAGAATTACAGACCAATATCCCTGATGAACATGGATGCAAAAATTCTCAACAAGATACTAGCCAATAGGATCCAACAACACATTAAGAAAATTATTCACCATGACCAAGTAGGATTTATCCCTGGGTCACAAGGCTGGTTCAACACTCGTAAAACCATCAATGTGATTCATCATATCAGCAAGAGAAAAACCAAGAACCATATGATACTCTCATTAGATGCAGAGAAAGCATTTGACAAAATACAGCATCCATTCCTGATCAAAACCCTTCAGAGTGTTGGGATAGAGGGAACTTTCCTCGACATCTTAAAAGCCATTTACGAAAAGCCCACAGCAAATATCATTCTCAATGGGGAAGCACTGGGAGCCTTTCCCCTAAGATCAGGAACAAGACAGGGATGTCCACTCTCACCACTGCTGTTCAACATAGTTCTGGAAGTCCTCGCCTCAGCAATCAGACAACAAAAAGACATTAAAGGCATTCAAAATGGCAAAGAAGAAGTCAAACTCTCCCTCTTCGCCGATGACATGATACTCTACATAGAAAACCCAAAAGCCTCCACCCCAAGATTGCTAGAACTCATACAGCAATTTGGTAGCGTGGCAGGATACAAAATCAATGCCCAGAAATCAATGGCATTTCTATACACTAACAATGAGACTGAAGAAAGAGAAATTAAGGAGTCAATCCCATTTACAATTGCACCCAAAAGCATAAGATACCTAGGAATAAACCTAACCAAAGAGGTAAAAGATCTATACCCTAAAAACTATAGAACACTTCTGAAAGAAATTGAGGAAGACACAAAGAGATGGAAAAATATTCCATGCTCATGGATTGGCAGAATTAATATTGTAAAAATGTCAATGTTACCCAGGGCAATTTATACGTTTAATGCAATCCCTATCAAAATACCATGGACTTTCTTCAGAGAGTTAGAACAAATTATTTTAAGATTTGTGTGGAATCAGAAAAGACCCCGAATAGCCAGGGGTATTTTAAAAAAGAAAACCATAGCTGGGGGCATCACAATGCCAGATTTCAGGTTGTACTACAAAGCTGTGGTCATCAAGACAGTGTGGTACTGGCACAAAAACAGACACATAGATCAATGGAACAGAATAGAGAACCCAGAAGTGGACCCTGAAATGTACAGTCATCTAATATTTGATAAAGGAGGAAAGACTATCCATTGGAAGAAAGACCGTCTCTTCAATAAATGGTGCTGGGAAAATTGGACATCCACATGCAGAAGAATGAAACTGGACCACTCTCTTTCACCATACACAAAGATAAACTCAAAATGGATGAGAGATCTAAATGTGAGACAAGATTCCATCAAAATCCTAGAGGAGAACACAGGCAACACCCTTTTTGAACTTGGCCACAGTAACTTCTTGCAAGATACATCCACAAAGGCAAAAGAAACAAAAGCAAAAATGAACTATTGGGACTTCATCAAGATAAGAAGCTTTTGCACAACAAAGGATACAGTCAACAAAACTCAAAGACAACCTACAGAATGGGAGAAGATATTTGCAAATGACCTATCAGATAAAGGGCTAGTTTCCAAAATCTATAAAGAACTTATTAAACTCAACACCAAAGAAACAAACAATCCAATCATGAAATGGGCAAAAGACATGAACAGAAATCTCACAGAGGAAGACATGGACATGGCCAACAAGCACATGAGAAAATGCTCTGCATCACTTGCCATCAGGGAAATACAAATCAAAACCACAATGAGATACCACCTCACACCAGTGAGAATGGGGAAAATTAACAAGGCAGGAAACAACAAATGTTGGAGAGGATGCGGAGAAAAGGGAACCCTCTTGCACTGTTGGTGGGAATGTGAACTGGTGCAGCCATTCTGGAAAACGGTGTGGAGGTTCCTCAAAGAGTTAAAAATAGACCTGCCCTACGACCCAGCAATTGCACTGTTGGGGATTTGCCCCAAAGATTCAGATGCAATGAAACGTCGGGACACCTGCACCCCGATGTTTCTATCAGCAATGGCCACAATAGCCAAACTGTGGAAGGAGCCTCGGTGTCCATCGAAAGATGAATGGATAAAGAAGATGTGGTTTATGTATACAATGGAATATTACTCAGCAATTAGAAACGACAAATACCCACCATTTGCTTCAACGTGGATGGAACTGGAGGGTATTATGCTGAGTGAAATAAGTCAATCGGAGAGGGACAAACAGTGTATGTTCTCATTCATTTGGGGAATATGAATAATAGTGAAAGGGAATAGAAAAGAAGGGAAAAGAAATGTTGGGAAATATCAGGAAGGGAGACAGAACATAAAGACTCCTAACTCGGGGAAACGAACTAGGGGTGGTGGAAGGGGAGGAGGGCGGGTGTTGGAGGGGAATGGGTGACGGGCACTGAGGTGGACACTTGACGGGATGAGCACTGGGTGTTTTTCTGTATGTTGGTAAATTGAACACCAATAAAAGTTAATAAAAAAAAAATAAAGACAAAATTAGTACTACATAATTATCGATAAAGTAGAAGGACAGAAAGTAAAATGAGATGGGTGGTCACAATTCCCTTGTAACTTGACAGCCAAGTGTATTTCATGGACTTGAATGCACGCATTTTTACATTCAAACATGTGAAACCAGGGTGGAGAACAATAGGCAGAGAACTACAGTTGATTTTGACTGACAGCTAGTGATACAGTTGCCATGTGTGCACATGTGCAAGTGTGGCTGCCACTCCCGGTGGCATGACTGCCGAGCTGCAAGGCCACAACATTTCAGCTAACAAACCACCCAACGGCCATTTGAAGAAAGAATGAGTTCCTGTCTGAAAACCTGTGGATGACTTCAGATGAGAGCAAGAAAATGCCAGCATCCAAACTCCTAAAATGGTTTGGATGAGATATAGAGATGATGAGGCACTCCGAGACGGTGTCATTAACAGGGCTTCTGCTGGCCAGATGGTGACATCTTGGGTACAACAGCAGTAGGGATGGGAGGGACCTGAATGGAAAGTGATTCAGAAGACTCTGCCTACAGAAAGTCATAGGATTACCTCACATTAACTTCGTGTAGTCTTCATGTATGCCTGAGTGATAAATCATACACACCTGTGTATAAATATGTCTAAGATACTTTTGAGAAGTTGAAAAAAAAGAATCCTAATTGAAAACCATGTTGTGTAAGAGGTGAACTGGAACCATTCCTCTTGCTCACCAGTGGTCTTGCCCTCTAGTGTCTCTTAGACTTGATGGAACACAATCTACTTCATACCTTCTTCACCTGGTCTGCTGACTTCTCAAACACCCTCTCTTAGGAGAAACACTACTCTTGTCCATCTGCCCTCTCCTACTTCTTCATTTGTGATCCTTATGTTTGGTCCCATATTGAATCTGGCCCCATAAAACATAAATGCAGGTTAAGAGAATAGGCTTGGGGTACCTGGGTGGCTCATTTGGTTAAGCATCTGCCTTTGGCTCCGGTCAGGATCCCAGAGTCCTGAGACTGAGCTCCATGCTCTGCAGGGAGCCTGCTTCTCCCTCTTTCCCTGCCCCTCCCCCCACTCCTGTACATGTTATCTCTCTTTCCCTCTCCCAAATAAGTAAATAAAATCTTTAAGAAAATGAAAGAGGACAGGCTTAAAGTTACACTGTTGAGAGTAAAATTCCAGCTTCCCTAAATAATGGCTGCATGGCCTTGGGCCGATAAACAAATCCCATCTTCACCCCAGCTTCCTCATCTGTAGAATGGGAAGAATGATGGCCTCTTCCTCTCAGGGTTGTTTCGGAGATGAAACGAGAAAATACATGTAAAGTGCACATGTCCTGAGCATACATTAAATCACATTAAATGTCCTTTTAAGTGTTGGCAACTCTCTTTTTAATGTTGTTTTGTAATTCACTCAGGAATGTAACCTTTTTTCTAATGTATCTTGAAAACATTTCAAGCTCATGAGTCACAAGCCTCTCCCGTGTCCCATCCCTGCTCCCTCCAACCTGCTCAAACTGCATAACTGACATATGGGAAGAACTCCTGTTCCCCAACACAAGACTCTTTATGGGTTATCTTACTTGTTAGCATGTTCAATTTCCTTTTTTTTTTATTAATTTTTATTTTTATTTTATTTATATATGATAGGCACACAGTGAGAGAGAGAGAGAGGCAGAGACATAGGCAGAGGGAGAAGCAGGCTCCATGCACTGGGAGCCCGACGTGGGATTCGATCCCGGGTCTCCAGGATTGCACCCTGGGCCACAGGCAGGCGCCAAACCGCTGCGCCACCCAGGGATCCCAGCATGTTCAATTTCCACAAGACTCTTCGAGGAGGCATTATCAACCTCACTTTTCTGATGGTGAAACGGACTGGAAAGGATTTAGAAACCTATCTCAGGTCACAAAGCCAGATGCTGGGGTTTGGGCTCTGCATTCCAGATTTTGAGTCCAAAACATTCATGTTCTTCCCTCCCTTCCACATAATGCATGCGTATCAGCAGAAGTAAAGAAAGACAAGGCACGTGATCACCACATGCTTATCAGTTTCCTCTTAAGTCAAGCAATCATGGCAACATTCCACAGCTCTGTGGGATCCAAACCCAGGTCTGAACAGCCTGGACTCACACTTCTTAATTTCTCTCCTCTTTTTTTGCTTTTGCATTGGTTAGAAATTATTCTTATCAGAATAATAGTATATAAGAATATTCTTATATGGAATTATTCTTTTAAGAAGAAATAATTATTTCCTGGGACAAAACCACGGATTCACACATTTATATTAAAAATATCTAAGAGCGAGTGTGTCTAAAATGCAATCTAAGAGAGAAATTGTTTGTGTAGGGAGGGTATCAAATTATGTTTGTATTTTGTCTGGCAGCATACCATACACTAGCATGTATGCCATAAATACGTTAATCATTTGATTAGTTTTAATTGCAAGAATTGATTGCTATTTTATTAGCTTTAATTGCAAGAATAGATGATATCCCTCTCTCAATTCAGATTAGGAAAATATGGCCAAAAGAAAATTATAATTCAAATAAGTGCCATTTTAGGATTTTCGTGTGCCTTCACAAATTACAACATGTAATACATTCCTGTAAAAGACAGCCTACATGAGTGTGTAGAATTTTATTTTATAAATTATTTGCATGTACAGTTTTACACAAAGGACAACAGGAAAGTCGGAGGAGCTGAATAACAATAAAACCACGTCCCAAGGTGAACTTCTGATCAAGAGAAATCTGGTTTGCAGGGTTTTGAGGTGAAAGGCATGCTCTCCTCCAAACACAAAGGCCACAATCGTTCCTCCAGGTTCTCGGAGAGCAGGAAACGCCCTGCTAGAACCAACTCACACAACTGCAGGGCTCCATTTCCTTAGGCACTCAAGAAAGTTCATTTAGTCCTTCACTCATTCGACAATATTACCTGGTCCAGAAAATGCACCAGGAATGAGGCAGGGACTCGGCGAGGAGCCACATTAGTGGGGGCAAGCCAAATGGGCTCACAGCCTTGTGCAAATCAGAGTAGAAACCAGATCGCATCACTCTGTGACTGTCTTCTGGAGAAGGTGACCCCCACGGGAGGGTCTAGGCAATGCTGTGCACTGGACACTTGCAAAGATCGGAGAGCAGCAAAGATGTTAAAGTATGCGACTGGACAGGCCCTTGCCAGGAAAACCAAGCCTGCCTGGAGGGCTTCTGATTTATTGGGTAGAC
This sequence comes from Vulpes lagopus, assembly GCF_018345385.1. Lineage (NCBI taxonomy): Eukaryota > Metazoa > Chordata > Mammalia > Carnivora > Canidae > Vulpes > Vulpes lagopus. Next base: position 95,679,491 of record NC_054825.1, on the reverse strand, counting down.
TTTAGAAAAAATTAAATGTATATTCTTCACTCAAAATGGCTGTCTTTGTCAATGTGGTTGTGTAGATTGATTAATTTCCAAAATGAAGTTGAAGTTAAATTGATTGAGCTCAACGGATGTAAAAGAATGCATGCTGCATATATACAGTTTGCCACCAGTGCTCATTATTCAACCAAGAAACAGAGGACATTGCACAGACATCCTGTTAAGGGTGCATGGATATATTTTAAAGTGGATGAGGTTGGCCAAAAAAGTGTCCATAATTGCATGAATACACTCTGTCCTCAGGGTGACTCTGGGAGGGAGAAAGGTAAGTTTTTCATTTAAAATTGTTCAAGAGTCCTCTTTTAAATTAAAAAATCCTCAGTGGAGCAGCATATGGCCAGGAATGAGACAAGAAGGTATTCATTTTCCAGATTCAGATGAAAGACTTTAAAAGCTGCTTTATGTGAAGTGATTTTATTAATGATATAAACCATCCCATTCTTTATCAAACACTCCTTTCTTGGGATCTCTACTTCATACATGCAACTCTCCACTTAAAAAAAAAAATACATTTGGTGCTGCCTGCCAGTATCATTGACTTTGCTAAATATGCTTGCTAGATCATGGAAGACTTGAAGCATAAGATTTTAGAGCTGAAAGATGAGGCTTTCATGCCGTGATGTTGGCTCCTGCAGAGCCTGGGGGCTGATTGGAGTCTCAGGGTATGAACAAGTATTCTGAGGCTGTCTCTCAAAAACCACGGCTCTAATTTGAAATTAAGGCCAGCCTAGAAAGATGGGTCTCTTTTGAAGATGCCACAGATCCCTTTCGGTTACTTTCTAGAATCTGAGAGAAAACACCAGGATTTAGGGGCACCTGGGTGGCTCAGTCAGTTAAGCATCTGCCTTCAGCCTAGGTTGTGATCTCAGGGTCCCAGGATAGAGTCCTGCATCTGGCTCCCTGCCCAGCAGGGAGTCTGCTTCTCCCACTCTCTCTGCTCATACTCTCACTCTCTCTCTCAAATAAATAAAATCTTAAAAAAAAAAAAAAAAAAGCTGGGATTTAGAGGGTCTGGGAGAACAACGGTCTGTCACAGCCCAGTGTGTGATTGCAGGCGTGTCACAAATTCTTGGCTCCTCGATGCCTTAACTACAGTTTCTGAATCAGATTATGCTATCCCAGCCAGGGTAGCTTTCACTTCTAAAATCCTAATTCTATGTATTTCTTCTTAATATTTACTCTATATCTTTCTTGCTTTAAATTTACTTCCTTCTCACTTTGAATTCAGTGGGAATAAAAACAGCCATTCGTCATCACCAAACATATCACACATGATACCATTTATGCAGAACCCATAACACTACTACAAAACTTTTTGGAATGAATGTTTTGGGGCTGCCTAGCCTGTGCTAATTATTGCAGTAAGATCTATATGTCTTGGGCAGCCCGGGTGGCTCAGCGGTTTAGCGCCGCCTTCAGCCCAGGGTATGATCCTAGAGACTCGGAATCGAGTCCCACGTCGGGCTCCCTGCATGGAGCCTGCTTCTCCCTCTGCTTGTGTCTCTGCCTCTCTCTCTCTGTGTGTCTCTCATGGATAAATAAATAAAATCTTTAAAAAAAATCTATGTCTTTATTCCATTTGCTCCAGGTCCTGGAGCCAGAAAGCAGTGAGGTAGGATCTGAATCCAGTAGTCTGGATCAAATGAGTCCTGAGATGCCGCATTTCTGTAGAAAAATCACAACCACCTTCAGGTGACGGATATTCAAGGCTGTGGGAGCCAGAGCAGAAACTCGACACGTGGCCCTGCCCACCCACCACCTACCATGTCCCACTGCCTCACCTCCCACTCTGGTGAGCAGTTACGGGCACAAAGTTACAGCCCATCCCCTCGGGAGTATTTTTTTTTTAGTGAGAAGCGGGGTGGTGGGAAAGGAGAAAGCAACAACATATACATATATAACAATCACACAAAAGCATCCAAGCACACATCCTAATGATCTATTTGCATTTTGCACAAGGAGTAGGGAGCCTTGCTTCCTTTCTTTCAAGTTGGAACTCTGATTTCCCATGCTAACCATAATGCTACATTACTGTAAACATTTATGCATCGTCAATTTAAACAACACACATACTCTATGTCATTCATCAAAATGTAAAAACGATCACAAAAGAGGCCAAGGCGGAACCGCTGTGAAAGCCATAACATTTATTGAAGAGTGGACATATGTTTGCAAATCACAGCGCTGCATGGGCATACAATCCGTGGTCCATAATGCCATTCCAAGTAAGCTTTAAATAGAGCCTTCTCAGTCCCTTTTAAAAACAATTAAGAAAGTGGGGGGAAAGTGTCAGTTGCAATTCCATTTACAAAAAAAAAATAAATAAATAAACTGCAGCATTTATTTAGAATGAACCTGTGCTCGGCTACTTGCAGGTACACATATTGGTTATTTGGACCTATGCACACATTCCCGTAAGGTAGAACTTTTCCGTGAATAATGGCTTGAGGAACCCAGAGAATCTCAGAATATTGTCAAGCTTAGAGAACATGGAAACAACAGCAACAGAATTTCTACCGTTTGTCCCAATTACTACACATCACTTTGCCCTCAAGATATTCAATTCAGCATTTTATTTTTGGAGTAATAAAGGAAAAAAATCATCTGACAAAGGGCATGACACAGAATGCATCTATAAAAGACACTTCTCATCTTAAAGTTGAAAAGCTGACTTACTTCCTTTTGTTCCAGTGGAAGATATTTTGGCCAAATTGTAAAATAAAACAAAACAAAATAAAACAACCACATCACCCATCTTAATGTGGAATTAAACCTCCCATTTTCCTCTAAAAGTCATCTTTTAACAGCAATAATAAAAAACAAAATTTCACTGCCAGGCATTTAAACAATTTAAAGGAAAATATCTGTTGGGAAGCCAAAAATAAAAAAAGTTATGTTATTTATTGTTCTGAACTACTTTTTTTTTTTCCTTTCATGGACATATCTAAAACAATTATCATGGAGTAGAAATTTGATTTTATATCTTTGGAGATTCCTACTATGAAGCTAAAGAGTATTTTTCCTTTTTGTTGGGGGGCAGGGGAAGAGTATTTTTCCAATCAAAGAAACTGCAAGTGTAAAACATCTGATGTAGGACTATCTGATGGCCACTGGGATTGCTAAGAGAAACATTAAAAATTCTAAAAGAGAAAACCTGGCTGATTTGCTTTGCTCTGCACAACGTATTTTGTTTAATATATTTCTTACACCTTCATTCAAAGCACAAGCTGTCAGCTGACTTCTGAGCATTCCCTGAACTTGATTGGCCCTTGATTTGAATACAGAATTGGCAATTTCAGGTCAGGCTCTTGCTCATTTCTTGTATACGTCTCTGGACATTATATTTTACTCTTTCTCCTTTATTTACTTTGAATTCAGAAATCTCCTACCTGAACATGATATTTTGATATGTAATTTAATATTATATGTAAAAATTTATATAAATCAAATATTTCATCTAAAAATGCAATTTTATTTAACCTCTTGTTTTTTTTTGTTCTTCAATGCCCACACAAGGAACCTGTTTACAGAGCTCAGACTCTTCACATTGCAGAGAACAATCCAGATAAGCTCATCTCAGTTTTCTGGCGGGTGCTTCCTAGGCACTGGTACATCTGGCTTTTCTTCACATAGAAAAGTTCGCTGATCCACCATCATCTGCTTGGTATCTTGGCTGGATTTATCCCAGAAGAATCTATGGGGGAATGCCCACTTGCACTCCTAATTTGTAAATCACAGTCATAAAATCAAAGGAAAATGCACATATGCTACCCACTAATTCGTATACCAAACTTACATACCTAAGCTATTAAAAAGAAGACAGTTGAAGAAATACCTTCATATGTATCTATGTGACCATTTCCTCAGCCTTGAGAAGTGCTGGCCTTACATATTTGCTCATTGTTTTTAAAAATCACATTCCTTTCATTCAATCAATAAACATTTAGTTCACTCCTGCTGTGAGTGGCCACTGTAACCTTTCTATTCCTTTCTAAAAGAAAGCAAAGGGGCTTTATTTAGTGGGTTTAAGGCAGCAGTAAGAACACGTCAATTTATGCTTGAATTTTTCTAGTCAGTTTTAAGGTGATCTCTTTCATGTAAGAGGAAAGAAGGAAGGTCCCAGTAAAGAAAGGAGGGAGGAAGGCACTTAGCACTTACTATGTGTCAAGCACAAGGCCAAGAACTCTGAGGCTGTTTGATGCAGAACTATAGCAGGTATTTATTTTTCTCGTCTTATGGAGAAGTATAAAAGGCTTTTGATGAGTTCAACAACTGTTCAAGACCACTCCCCATGCTACACTATAGTTTATGTTCTAAACAGATTCACCACCTAAAAAGGCAATCAAAATGATTCCAAAATTTGAATGAAGATCCGAGGAACTCCAAAGTCAAAACTCAAGGCTTACTGTTTGTATTGTTGATTTCACAATACCAAGATGCTGGAAATTTCTCGAGATTGAGAAACCACTTGAATACAGCTATTCTAATTTGCTTCAATTCCTTTGGTGGGAAGGAGCCCTTGCATTCCCCTGAACCAAGAAATATTTTATGTAAACAAAATCTTTCTTTCTTCATCCCCCAGCACTCTAAGATGAACCGAACAAAGATTTTGCTATACCCCTCCAACTTCCTCAATGTTATGAAGTAAAAAGTCTCTAATTAATGTCTCTTGATGTTCTAGGAAATACAAATCAAGATACTCCTCTAGCTCTGATAATATATTTGTCCCTTAGCTATTTCCTTTACTTTTATCTATGAAAGATATCATGATCTAAAAATGTAAAAATGCTACCAAAGTTACTCATCATAAGAGTAATTACCTTCAGATACAATCCATGGTAAGACTACTTCCTTTCTTTTACATTCTAACTCTTACCTGACCTTGCTGTAATGGAAAAGAATCAAGGGGTTCCTTTCACACTTCTCCGCTTAAAGCTTTCTCTCTCTGGCTTAGGTAAGCAGTCTTTCAGGTCCATTGGCTATTTCACCATTTTAGATTGTGATTCTTAATTTAGGTAGAAGATCATTATTTTCAAATTCCAATAGCAGACACCAAGAGATTTAAATTCAGCAAACTACACTGAGGTTAGACATTACACAAATAGAAAATAAAACCTGAAATCACCAGAGTCCCCTTTTTTTGGTTGCAGTGGATTGCATTATAATGCCAGTGGTGAAAATAATAGATTTTTCAGATAGTGGGTCCTTTCTAGCAACAGTTTAACAAATGCATGTAAATGCACATCTGTGAAATAAATCTGCCACAGATGCTGCACCTGGAAATGAGGTCTTGAACAGGAAGCCATTTATTATCACAATAAATTATATCTGTAATCTATCCAGACCTCCCACTCCTTAAGAAAAATCTAGCTTGGAAATTTGAAAGACTGGTTCACTTGGAAAAAAAAAATGATGAAAGGTTGATTGGAGTTTAATCCTTACTTATCTGCAAACTACACGTGGTTTAAAGGACAACTTATACATGCTTTCAAGCTTAATTTCCTTGTGTTTGCATTTAAGAATGAGACTGATTTTACAGTGTCTAAATTAATCTCTAGAAGTAGATAAACTATGTAAACCTCAGATTTTTAGAGCAGTATTGTGATAAAATTGCCCTTGGAGACCTTAACTGCTCACCTAGGGACCAGCATGCACCAGGAAGAGAATGAATGTAAATTGCTTCTCCTTAGAGTTTCCTACACTGGAGCATCACAATGCTGATGTAAACTTAAACAGATCCTGTGTACTTCCAAGTAGTGCAGGAAAGACTCTGTAACAGGACTGTGCTCATGGGCTTTCAGAAGCTGCCTGCCCCGGGAGCCTGTGACATACCTGGATCTTCTTTGATAATTTCCTTTAAGTTTTTGATCCCATCAACAGGACTCTATTTTTAAAAATATTTTATTTAAATTCAATTTGCCAACATATAGTATAATACCCAATGCTCATCCCATCAAGTGACAGGCTGTGTTTTCTAAGCAGAAAAACAAAAAAACAAAAAAACACTACCTGCATCCAAAGGCAAGAAGAGAATTAGAAATCCACCAGATCTGTTGTGACTTCCTTTCCCCACTCTATTCCAACCTCCTTTTGGGCTGTGGTCCTGCAGGATCCGTAATGCCCACTGCCATTGCTTACCTCCCCGCCCCCCCCCAAGCCTGACATCAGAAGCCTGGGGGTGAGGTGGGGTGAGGTGGGATGAGGCACAGCACTGGCCACAGCAGTTCCCATGGAGCAAGGAAAATGAGCTATCACATTCCACAGCTGTTCCTGCTCAGTGTCTGTGAGAGCAAGACACTGTTCCTGGTCCTAATGCTAGGTTAACCTTCAGCCAGGTTAAATTAAAAATGAGAAGTCAGAAAAAACTGTTTGCCATTAGTGATGTTCCTCAGTTCATCAGCTTTATGATCCTACCGATAGACAAAATAACAATGAAAAGCACCTTAAAATAAGAATTCCGTCACCAAACCATTCTATATAGAATTAGATAAAATACCTCAACCCATAAGAACATGGTCCTCTATGAAGTGAAAAAAAAGGATGTTAAAATATAAAACTAAAGCTACTAATTCTCAAGTTAAAGGCTCTTATGGAAATAACGTAATGATGAGCTCATGCCAGAAACCTGCTTTGTCTTGTATGACACTTAAACTTAGTTATCACCCAAATGCCTCAGCCAACCTCATTTATTTTTATCAAGAATTCAGAGAATGGAGGGGAGAATCCCCAAAATAGGCAGGAGACCTGATCTCAAAACCTAACTCAGGACTTCTTTATGTATGATGGTTCACTGCCTCATTTCTAGCTATCATAAGTTAGTTACCCAGCGTACTAAGTTGATTATTCCAGATTTTTTCCAAGCAAAAAGTTAAGCTGATGAGTATTTCCAGGGTCATCATCCATTTCCCTTTTTGAAAGAAGGTTCTAAATATGCCCATTTCCAGTCTTCAGGCACCTCATGATCCTCCACGAGTTCTCAAAAATGATATCTAGCGGTTCTGTGATGACTTCGGCCAATTCATTAAGTACTCTAGGATGCCAGCCATTGGTACCTGTGGATTTGAACATATCGGGGTTATTGAGGTTCTCCTTTACCCATTCTTCCCCTAGTCCATCATGGATTCCTGCTTTTTTTTTTTTTTTAAGTAAACTTGACGCCCATTGTTGTGCTTGAACTTACAACCCTGAGATCAAGAGTCACATGCTCTACCAACTGCTACTTCTATCTTTAAGTCACTGTTGTCCCTTTTGGGTTACCACAGGAATTTCAAAAAAATAGCTTTAAGTCTCTGCTTTTTGTTTATCAATTTTCTCTTGGAAGCGACTAAATGAAAAAAATGTGTTTTATTTTTCTCAAGCCTACATCTTGTTTTAAAGTGTTTCATTCTTTTTTCCTTTTGTGTTTCTTTTAAGAATATGAAAGTTAAAAAAATTTATTTTTCAAGATTTTATTTATTCATGAAAGACACAGAGAGAAGCAGAGACATAGGCAGAGGGAGAAGCAGGCTCCCTGTAGGGAGCCTCATGTGGGATTTGATGCAAGCACCCTGGGATCAGGACCTGAGCCAAAGGCAGAGGCTCAACCAGGTGCTCCATAAAAAAAATAATAATAATAATAATGAAAGTATACCTTGCAACAGTTTGTCTCCCTAAATCACACCACTCCCTACAATTGAGCATCCTTAGTAACAGAACAACGGTCAAACACTTGGAGACATTTAAAGGCCACCTATCTCATGCTCAGAGGGTACAGATCTATTCAACTTGTATCTGCAGTGCTAATTCCAAAAGCACTTTCTGAAATAAAAAAGACTCAAAATCATCTTTAATCCGAATCATTTGTATGCATAAACAGTAGCTTTTTCACATAAGCACATAAAAAGCATAGTTGTGTAGGAGCTGGAAGAGAGGAAGAAGGATTTCTTCTGAAGCGTCACTCTTGTAGAATTCATCTGTTGTGGTGTGGTCACCTGTGCCGATGTTCTGGGATTGCTATTACACTAATTATCACCGAGCTCTGATAGGTGTTGACAGTTTTAACCCTTTCGTTGTCACAGTGATTCCTCAGAAACGGAAAGCCAGCTACAGATTACAGTTTCCTGCCCATATGTTGCCGTATGCCCCAAATCCCATGACAGATCGAGAGTAGACAGAGGGGAGGAAGAAAGAGCGCAAAGGAAGAAGGAAGGCACCTGAGTCTTCTGTGTGATTTCTATCTGACAGGCAAACTGTGCCACTTGGATTCAACTGTGTACTGGTTTCGTTTTGTTTTTCAACTCGGAAAGCTTTTGGTAAAGGTTGAACCAATTTTGGTGTCTTTTGTTTTGTTTTTCTAGTTTCCATCTCTATAGCCTTACCCCCAATTTCCTCTCTTAAAGCTGTGTTAAGAAAAAAAAAAAAAATCATGTTGCAGACATCATTAAATGACTCTTTTAAAAATAATTCTGCACATTTCTCTAGGGTACAACAATTTGTTTTAGCACATGCCATTTCACCCCTGCTCAAATAGCCACCTGCTGATGGCAATATGTTAACTAATATGTCATTATTAATTAGTTTGGGTAATATCATCCAAGAACTGCATCTAAATGGAAAGAAAGTGTTACCATCTATCCTCAGGAAGTTTCTTTCTCCAGGGAATCAAGCTCTTTCTGGGCCCTTTTTTTTTCTATATCACTAATACCATACTACTAATTAATATATTCAAATAGTCACTCAAATAAATTCATATCTAAGCCAATGCCTCTATTAAAATCACCTCCTGTCATGAACTATGAAAAAGCAACGTTCATTCTGTCTTGACAAACTAAGTTTTTTTTCGGGGGGAATGAGGGGAGATTCTGTAGAGGGAAGCCACCCTAATATAAAGTAGGCAAGACTATTTGTTTTTTAAGATTTATTACTTATTTGAGAGAGACAGAGAGGGCATATGAGCAGGGGGAGAGGCAAAGGGAGAGGGAGGAAGAGAATCCCAAGCAGACTCCACACTGAGCACAAAGCCTGATGCAGGGCTCGATCCCACGAACCTGAGATCATGACCTGAGCCATAATCAAGAAGAGTCAGATGCTTTAACCAACTGAGCTATCCAGGCGCCCCAGGACAGTCTGGTTTTTAATGCTGTAATAGGTGAATGAATGGAAAGGCATTCCACCAAGAACCGTAATGACTATATACTGCGAGAGAACGCATTTCAAACAGAAACAGCAGAAAGAGCTTCAGGTTACAGCATTAGGAGTTTCTGAGATGGCAGGAGGACCACAGCTAGGATCAAGGAAGAGTCACAGAGGGAAGGAAGATTCTCGGAAGTCTGCCCATGCCAGATACAGCTCTGGCTCAAGTCAGAATGATGGCCTCACCTACCTCGAAAGGTCATTTTTATTCTAGGAAGCTCTGAAAGTAAAGAAAATGCCTTTGGACAGGTTATCACCAGCAAACACAGACACTCTCCATATTAAACTCCTCTAAAGTTGTGGACTATGGAATCATTCACAAATCTCACATCAAGCTGACAGCCTCCGAAACCCCCTGTGCCTTTGGTTCAACAAAAGCAAATCATATTCATTAAACAAGCCCAGCCTTGCATTTTGCTATTCTTCGTTCTTTGGGGGAGAAGGTAGGAGGCAGACAAGCAGGATTTCCGCAGTTGGGTCATGGAGAGTTTCAAGATGTGAGAGAGTCACAGAGAGCAGTAATTAGCCGAGCACATGTTGCTTCATGATCACAAGGAAACATCACTAATTTCCCTGTTACAAACATGGCTTCATGCTCTGGCAGCTGACATGCAAAGTGACATCCCTGCTTCTGCTCCTGAGAGATCCCACTCTTCATGTGGAGTAGAAGTGAACAGATTTTTTAAATTCTGGCCAGTTGTAAGGAGAAAACCGCAGTAAGTCAGTCTTATGGGCAGACAGGCATTGCCAGTCTGGCCTCATTTCACAGAGTTGCTCTCCCCCCTGCACATTTTTCATATTTCCTTTCCCCCCTAAGTTACATGGCATATGCCTACCAAGAAAGAAGCTCTTTCTTCCCTCCACCAAGAAAAAGAATAATCTGTTTATACGTATTTATAGGCTTCTTTGGATACGGTACTAGGTTGACAAAAAAATCATACATAGAATTGTCTCAACTCTGGTCCTTTCTCAAAAATCATGAAAGCCAACCTCAGGTTCAAGAAACAGCAGGTTATATTTTTGGTTCTATTAGTGCTCTTTGGAGTTTTGCTATTTTTAAGGATGATCTGTGAAAAATGAATGTCAGTGGTTTGTTTGTAATGTGCCAAATTATATCTCCCTATTTCTAGGGAAACACTGCTAAAAAAAAAAAAGTTTCTACCCTAGTTGGGCTAATTCTTCCCCAACATGCCTTTGATCAAGACCACTCTCAATCAGAGTTCTTACATTAGGCCCACACAACAAACCTAATTCTTGAACTGAACTGTGAATTTTTCGGTTTTACTTGTTCTAGGCTATTATGGGGAATGGGAGAGATGGGGGAGGGGGAGTCTTTCATTTCACAGATACTTGGCAATTCTAATCTATGTTAGAGTTCCAATCTGAGAAACAGAGAGAGGCAGCAAAAGTTATTTAATGAATAAAGATACTATTGTCCTGTGGTTAAAAAGATTCATGAGATTACATTTTTTTCTCAGTTGATTATTCTGAGTTTTAAATTATTTGAAGTCTGTTTCTCTTTTTAGCTGGTGATTTTCCCCCCTAATTAAAGATAATCAGAGTTATATGGAGGCTACTCCATTTAAAAATCATTTCTCTATTATGTTATTATTCTAAAGGATATAGCTCTATTACAGACTTAGAACCAACAGACCGAAAATCTCTATATTGGTTGCTGGATAAACACACAAAACTTTAGTAAGTGTATATAAATAACTGATGTAATTCCTGACAATGAGGTGGTGAGGGTGGGGACAACTCTCAGGAAAAAATTAAGATTCAGTACAGATACTACCTTCTCTCCTTCTGGATGACACAAGGGGTGCGAAGCTGAATCTTTGGGTGGTCGGGTGACAAGATAAAGGTGTTTTGTTTTGTTTTTTTACATCATGATTTTCTCAAGCGAAGTTTACCAACATTCAGCTACATCACATTGCTTCTCATTATGGAACCAAGGATGGTTAGAATTTGCTTAGAGAGAAGGGCTTAAATACAGCCTCATTTTAACTGTAAACTCCTCCAAGGGCAGAAAATCACATTTCATATTTCTTTTTATCTCCAGCAAGAACATATATATATATACACATATACATACGTGTGTGTATATACATAAAAAATGTCACACATGCTACTACTGCCAATTGATTGAATCATCTACAGTATAATTTTTATGTATAATTTCTCAGTAAACTAAGTTCCTATTGGAATATATTAGTCTAGCAAGTCAGCATCCATGCCCTTTTTCTGCTAGAGGAGTCTTACAGGGCAGATTTCCCAGGGATTTAGTCCAAGACTAAAAAATGTTTGATCTACTCCAGAATGATCTACGTATATTTTCTTTTTCTGCCTTTAAACGCAAACACCCAAATGCTACATAAACTTCTGTACAGTTATCCTATCTGTCTTCATCTGTGGTGTGTCTTTGCAAGGTACTGACTACCCACCCAGTCCCTGGAAAAAATTAAGTGGGACAGAAGAAACCGCACTGCTTCTCACTACCTCCTCTGGACCCACATGGGTTCTCAACTTCACTTGGGGCTTTTGTGCAGGTTTTCAGCAAATGGAAAGGACACCAGAGATGCTGGAAATGTTCTTACCCGCTTATTATTCAGCAAACTCTCAAGAACAAACTCAGAGGTTAAAAGACAAAAGCCTCTTTGTTTATACTATCCTCAGGGCATTCACCGATTTTATAATTTCTCCAACAGAAGAGCTACGAAAACTCCAGCTTTCTTAAAAGCACTTGGTTATGTTCATCACCGAATATTCTGAATATGCTAAATTCCCACACACTGAGCCCAGCCCTCAGGGGGCTGTGGTCCGCTGCCCACCGAGTGGTAGCAAGTTCCAGGAGAGCAGGTTCAGAGGCCCTGGACGCCCTCACCACCTAGAGTGAGAGCCACATCTTATCTCTACCAGGAAGAAATTATCAAGATTTAACTCCTGGGAATTCTGTATTGTTCTTGCAATAATTTTATAATAATTAACAGCTGTCACAACATGAAGCTGGGGGTAGGTCACTGCACTCTGAAGAAGGAAACATGGTAGCCGGAGGGGACAGTGTTTTTAAGAACAAAGAGGGAGCTTGGGCATATTTACAGACTGCGTGGAAGGATTCCATGGAGAGAGACCAAATGCCAGAAGACAAAAGGATAATTATGGATCAGAATTATTATGTGGGATAAGAGTAGATCCCCCAGGGGAGGGATTAGTCTTAAAGGGAAGAGGGGTCATTCCTCATCAGAAATAGGGGGAAAAACAGATGGGCAAAGATGCCAGTACATTCTGAAGGGAAGGACACAAAGGGAGGGAGCGAGCATGCACACAGCTTACTAGCTCTTGGGAAGGGCCAAGTGGAGGCTCTGAGGAGCTTGGGGTAAGAGGGGCAAGGGTAGGGTTTTCAGCTGCGGGGAGAAGTCTGCAACAGCCATCGAGGGAACCTGGACATGAGATCAGCCCTACAGCTGCCCAAGGACAGACTCTATGGAATTATAGCAAAATGGGCCCTTAGAGGTTTTGTTTATGCTTCAAAGCCTCCAACTACCATCCAAAATCGTGATCAAGACACAGGCCTAGAAATGAGTGCTACAAATCCAGAACAGAAATGATGAAAATGTTAGAAAGTGCTGAATATCAGTGTTCTGGCCTCCGGCACAGCTCTTCAAAACATACACGGTGGGTCTTTTTTTTTTTTTTTTTTTTTCACGGTGGGTCTTTTGATGAAAGTCCTGTTGGTGAGGGTCTCAGTTCCAGCGGGCTGGTATAGCAGAACACCAGCGACTGGCTGGTTCATAAATGAAAGATATTTATTTCTCACACTTCTGGAAGCTGGGAAGTGCAAGATCAAGGCGGCCAGAGAGTGTCTGTTGAAGGCCCTCCTCTTGGTTCACAGCCACCATCTCCTCGCCGTTCCCTCACATGGCAGATGGGGTGAGGGAGCTTGCTGGGGTACCTTTTATAAAGGCACCCGTCCCATCCTAGTGCTTTACCCTCATCAATCATCTCCCAAAGGCCCCACCTCCAAATACCATCATACTGGGGATCAGGTTTCAACCTAGGACTGTTAGAGAACACGTGCAGTCTACAGGAAAGTCTGTCTCTAACCAAACTCATGTGCTACTTACTCACTGAAGGATTCTCATCTCTCTCTCTCTCATCTACCTTGTCATAGTAAAACCATCTATTATTATCTACTAATGGTCTGAGGACACCATTAGCACTAATCCACTAACCCTTATTACAATTATCACCAATATAATTGCCCCTAACACTATGTTTATAGTAAATACTATGAGTATTATTTTACAGATTTTATTTATTTATTTATGGGCAACACAGAGAGAGAGAGGCCGAGACATATGCAGAGGGAGATGCAGGTTCCCTGCAGGGCGCGCCCAATGCGGGACTCGATCCCAGGACCCCGGGTTCACGCCCTGAGCCAAGGGCAGACACTCAACCACAGAGCCACCCAGGTGCCCCAATACTATGATTATTATTACCTCCTTGTCCTGGCAACTGGGAGCAACTACTATTTATTCAGTGACCTTCCCCTGTGCCAGGCACTGTGTTGAGAACATCGTGTCTTTACGCATGATCTCCCTTACTTCTCACCATAAGCCAATGTAATGGCTAACATGCATCCAGTTTCATAAATGAGGAATCTGAGGCTTTAATGTGTAGATAACCTGGCAGAGTCAAAGGGCTAATCAGGGGCAGACAGGGTCTGTCCAACAGCACAGCCTCCCCTTACAAAAGTGTGTCTGAACTCCCCATCAGTTTCAATTGGGAATGTATAATAAATGAGCAGCGTTCCCCAAAGTTCACATCCCTTAGAAGGTGAACTTAGAAATGAGGCCTCTGCCGAAGGTTGATGTTCTCAAGATAAAATCATCCTGGATTAGGGTGGGCCCTGAATCCAATCACTGCGTCCTTATGACAGTACACAGAGAGACCTACAGAGAGGGGAAGTCCATGTGAAGACAGAGGCAGAGAACAGAGACATGCAGCCTTAATCAAGTCATGCTCAGACCCCTCTGAAAATGGAAGGGGTGGAGGATTCTCTCCTAGAGGCTTTGCAGGGAGCATGGCCCCACCAAGACCTCGACGTCAGACTTCTGGACTCCAGAAAAATGAGAATAAATTTCTGTTGTTTTAAGCCATTCAGTTTGTGGCACTTTGTCACAGCAGCTCTCAGAAACTAATACCTTTCACAGAAATATAGAATTTCTCAAATGCTCTTAGGAATATTTTTAATCACTTCATTGTTTTTGGCATTACAGGCAAATGTGACTTTAGGCAAAAGCTGTTTTTATTCAGAATATTAAATATTGTGCATAATGCTTAGATATTATATTTAATGTCATTTATAATATATAAGGAAAATTTTGCTTCTTCACATTAAATAAATTATGTAAAGTATTTAATTATGTAAGGAAAAAATGACATAAAAATACATTAAAAACTATACACTGTGTTTAGACATGGACTCTGTGTATATTAAAAAGCAGACTGAGGCTTAACCATTTGCTACAGCATCAAAAATACAAAATAATCAGAATTTGAAATGATTGCTTTTCTTCTGTTTAATGTCCAAGGTTTATTTATTATTTATTTGAATAGTTATGATTTGCTTTAAGTCGCAAGATAAGAGAAGTTCCAGTGGCTATTTGCAAGTATTTCTCTATAAATCACATACTCTATTTGTGAATATTTTTATTTCAAGTTCAAATTGACCATATTTTTCTGTTTTGATAAGTGATTGATGAATGAGAATTTAATGTGCAAGGTAAGCATATTTGATCCCTACAAGGTTTTCACTTTAAAGAGGAAAATATTTAAATAATTTTCATTGATACATTTAAAGACATATAGTAAAACAATAGTGATTCCCAACCTAGGAAACTTTTTTGACTCCTCCGGCAGCTCAGAACTCTACAGCTGGAAAACACTGCAATATTCTACATTAGCAGTTCTCAAACATTTGCTTCCAGGACCCATTTGCATTTTTAAAAGCCATTGAGGGTTCCAAAGAGCTTTTGTTTATGTGGGTTATAACTACTGATATTTATTGTACTTGAAATCACAACTAAGGAATGTTTAAAATATTTAATAAAAACAGTAAATGCATTACATGTTAACCTAAATAAGATTTTTAGGAAAAATGCATTCCTCTCCCCCCAAATTAATAAGAAGAATGGCATTATTTTACATTTGGATATTTCTTTAATGGCTAGTTTGATGGAGTGCTGGGGTCTCACATCTTCCACATCTGATCTGTGGCAATACTTTTTTTTTTAGGTGAGGTGGCTAAGTAAAATCTAGCCTCACATAGATGTGTCATTGAAAAAGGAAGATTATTTTCATAGTTTTAGATAGATAATTGTAGGTATTATTCTTGATGAGATGCCAAAGCCTGACAATAGGCAGTTGTCAACCAGTATCTTAAAAGCCCCAGTGTGAAATCTGAAACCACATCAATGACCTTTTCATAATGTCTACTACATTAAAATCACTGGTGTATTTTCTGTGAATGGATCTCTTCCTATATGTGATTTTCCCACATCATGCATTTCATCATTTGGAAAATGGCAGAACAGTTCCTGGGCTATGCAGATCTTCCAAATATTAACATATATCATATTCAATACCAAAAAAGTAAATTTGTTCATGTCACCACCCAATCATCAAAAAAGCCTTCAAGTCCTGGGAAACTGTCAATCTCACTGTGACCAATACAGGTTTTAGAAAACGGAATTTTTACTTGAATATTCAAATTTTATCATCAACGACAAATATGCCTTGTTCAATATCAAGGAGCTATCTCCTAAATATCCAAGTCTAAATACCATGGTTTGTTTCTCAGTTACTCTTTCAACTGAAAATGATGTTCCATGAATAAAGCAGCCAGTTGAGCTAGCAACTCCAACAACAGCAGGTGTGGTTTGCAAAGAGACAAGGTTCACAGACACTTCCATTTGCAAAGGAAGTCTTTATGGGTCTGCAGGGGGGAGAAAAGAAATCTCCTACTCTCTACGTTCTTGGCTGAGAAACCTCCTGTAATGAGAGACTAACAAGAGAAAGACAAATTTAATTTAATTTTGTGTGTATGAAGGCCCCAAAGATACGAGAGCCAAAGATGCAACAAAAGCAGGTAGCTTTTATACCTTTTAGAAAGAAACAGTAAATGTGTAAAGAATGGACAAGGCTAAGAGAGGTTTAGGCTTAGGGTAGAAACTTAGTAAAGAAGTAACAAGGTTTGTTTATAGAGCCTCTTGGCCCTGAACTCCCTCCCTATCTCTGGTGATAAGAATGGCTCCTTTCCTCCTGGCACAGAGAGGGGACCATTCACATGGAGATTTATTTTCTGCTTTCAGAGAGACAAAGGAAGTCAGAGCATCCTTTTTTACATAAACCATTTCTTATGGAACTTTAATTCAAAGTAATCAGTTTGCCAAAGTGGTACTATTTGGGGGCACCCTGCCATCAAAAGGTTCTCCTTTTGTTACAGAGAATATTTTTTTAAATGTACACAGAGATTGTGATTTAATAAATTTACTAATTTATATTGCTTCATCAAAGACATTTTAAGGAAAATGGCTTTGTGGAGGGGGCATGTATAGGTAAGGAATACAATAAACCCTAATAAATGGCAAAGATTGTCACAGTGTTACTAGGAAATAATTATTACCTTGTAGACTCACACTTTGAGACCCAGTGCTCAATCACACTTCCAGATGCAAGAGACAAGGTAGAGATCACAAAATCAACACCAGCAAAACTCTGACCAACTTTATCAGTCCAGAATATAATTCTGCCCTTTGAAATAAAAGCTCCTTCCTAGTTATTGTTCTGTATTTACCCTTCTGACTCCCCATTTGCCTTAGCCCCATGAAACTGGAAAGTCTGGAGCCTTCCTGCCATGAAAGCAAGTTGACTTTCCTCTCCAGTCTGGTGAGAGAGATTGCAAAGATAGCTGGTCGGAGGGGGCGGGGGTGTCTCTAAGGGACTGTGCCTGCCAACTTTCACAAGAGCTTTTGAAGTGACTTGGGCAATTCTGAACACAGCCAGCCTGCCGCATCAAAATAATTGTGCTCTCCTGGCATCCCATCCCAGCTTCCCGAACACTGAAGCATGGCCTCCACTGGGCCTTGACCTCACCTGCCAAATTGGAATGAGCAGGGAAGCAAGGCAACTGTCATAATCCTCTTTAGCAATTCCTCGAAAAGCATATTTGTATGTTTAGTGGCAGCCAGAATGAAGGACTATCCAGGGCATCTGTGCTGTTTGCTATTGCTTTACTTTTTCTATGGGTTTGGCAAGGGAAAAGAGGGACACTCTCAAATGTCCCACAAAGGCCACATGCTCTGATGCCATCATTCAGAGTCTCCATGACCATCAGCCAATTGCTTTAAAGGAACAGTACTTATAAAGTCATCTGAATAATGCTCAAGCTGCTGGTCTTGTCCAAATGAACTTGGAAGACACATATAAATGGGTTACCCAAAGCAGCAAAATATTTAACAGGACTGAGTTCCATCATACACTGAAAGTTTTTACCACAACATACTTGCTACTATGAAGTGATGGTTCCAAGTTTGAGGAAAAAGCCCAGATCAAATGACCTCACAGTTACAGTACAAGGTAGCCTAATGTCACTTTGTCCAGAGTAAGCCCAGGGGGCCATGTGTGTTTAATGTGTGTGCATGTGTGTGTGTGTGTGATGCTGAAGGATAGGGATGCAGGATGGAAAACACATGAGGGTATACTACCTCAAACCAAACCAGCCAACCCTCCAGGTATTCCTCAATAGCCATCCATCTCCTTCTTCTGGGAAAGAAGTGAAATCCTCTGGGGGTGGGGGTGGGAGAGGGGTTGGAGAAGGGGAAGGGAGGGTGATAACTAGTGTAGGAGCAGAGATCCAGGCTCAGAATCGGAAATGAAACCACAGGTTTACGGCTTCCTGGATGGGAAGCCTTGGGCACATAACCTAATCAATCAGTCTGTGCTTCAGTCTCCCATCTATAAAATGGGAACAACAGTAATACCTGCATCTCAGACTGCTGTTATGAGCATTAAACAAGCTAATATTTTAAGACTATTTTAGAACAGTATCTGGCAAAGGTAAGCCCATATCAGCATCTGGGTGTTTTTCTAACATCTACCCCTTTTATAAAGGCAGGAAATTCTGTTTCGTCGTTCCATCACTGAGTGATATAAACCCACCCCAAGGAGGCACACTTAGGCACATCTTCAGGAAAAAAAAACAGAAGGATGTGCGGTAGCATTAAGTTAGTCATCCACAAATGTTATTAGAATAAATCATGAATAATGTGTATGCTTTAAGCACTGTCTAGCCATTAACTTTTAAATATTTCATTTAGCTTTGTGAAGCATGCCCTATAGAACATAACTACCTCAGTAGTAGTTCTTAGCTTGTTCAAGCATAAAGACCTCTTTAATTATTTTAAAAACACAGTAACATCCCTCCACATACACACACACACACACACACACACACACACATACACACACAGGGCATGTGAATAAAAAAGAATAATTTTACTGGAATATTTTTCTTATTTTCCCACTGCCCTTTGATTGAGAAAAAATATTGCTTATTTAAAAGTGACCAAAAACTTAAGAATGCTTTCAAATACATTTAAACAAAATGTATTGTTTACGTAGAGATCCACTGAGAATGTGTAGTACCCAAAGAGGTCCCAAGACTCTTGTATTAATTCCTCAAGGGTCTGCGTTCCTTGGATCAGGAGCCACTTCGAATCATCAGAAACTAAAATCACATTCTTGAAAACATCCAAACATATTAAAATGAAAATTGGTTAGCCAAATGATAGTCAAACCCCAGAAACCCAACTTTGATGTCACATGGGTGGTCTCTACGTTCTCGCCTTGGTTAGCCTACGCCAGGCAAGACTCTCCAGCAGTGTTTCAAGAAGCAAAAGGGCAACTTTTTTTTAATGTCTTAAATCAGAAGGGCTTGCCTTACTCTGTGCACAATCTTCCACAATTGGGCCTCACAATGTTTCATTGTTTACTCCTTCAGGAATCCAACCCACTGCAGCAAAGACGTGAGACAGAGAAACAGATAATCCCATGTAGTTTCTGCAGGAACTGTGCCTGTTTCCAGAGATAATAGAAAGGACCCAAATTTCCTGGAACTAATACAGTTCCATGGAAACATCCCCAAGCAAAAACACAGAGGCTCAATGGACTGGATATTGCTCAGAAAATTCAAAAGCAGGATAACGAGGGATTTTAGAACTCCCCCTTCTCCTTTTGCTGACAAGAGTTTCCCCCTGCATGACCTGGAATGCAAGCCCAAAAGCTGAATTTTGTCCCCCAGATAAAGCAGTATTTGAAACAGTCATATACATCTGCTGAGATCATGGTTAGGAGCAACTTCTTTTCTTGTGTGCTTCTCATTTTCTTTGAGGCCAACTGGAAAATAACCTTTCACATTGCTGCATTTTACTCTCCCTTTAAAGGAGGAGTTGTTTTTATTTAGGACATAATGTGCAAAATCATGCTATTTAACACTACATTATATTCACAGATCATGAAAGTTAAATAAAGACACCTTGCTGATTTCTTAATATAGATTCAGCTAAGATTAGTTATGCATCTGCCACCTTAACATTCAGATTGGGGGGGGAAAGCCTTAGTTAAAAATCACACTTGCATTGTAAGTGCTTAGATTTTCATGGTTCATTTAAGAGCATCACAATCAAGAATTTAATTATGTCAAAAAAAGAATGGTGTCTTCTTAACAGGCAAGATTACACCCCCTCCACTTCTCCCCCCCAACCCCCCAAATGGATCATTTTCCTTAACCTCTATGGACTTGTTTTCTGCCCTATGAAATAGGGCATTTGGCTAGATGATTTTAAGATAGCCTCTGGTACTATCATGCTTTGGATTTTAAGATTTCTAAAGAACAGACTGACGAGGAGGTAAAGAGGAAACAGAGCTAACAGGCTATGGGAACCTGGCCAATTTGATTCCTAAACAAGGTGATATTTTCCATGATACCAGAAAAACATCCCACACACATAGTCGGCGGACCGAACCCAGGATAAAGGGCAACAGGGTGCCACAGAACAACAGAGACACCCAAGCTTTAACTCTGCTTTATCACTTAAACATTTGCCCCCCAATATGCTATTCCACGAATTATCAAATCCCAAAAAAGCCCCACAGATTCCTTCCAACCAAAACCTGTATGTGATGGCATCAGGATGGACTGAGAACTAATAACAAGACGTTCATCTTGGGGGAGAGGAAGGGTCTTCTTTTGGGATTAGCAAATCTAACAATAACTTCCAGGCTGTGTAACAAAGTGTTTATGCCTTGCAAGTTTCTATAAATGCACAGTATAATCCTTTCCACTGCTGAATTACTTAAATAATTCACTCTGGTGGTGGACAGTGTTCTGATGGGGTCGATTAAATGAAGGTCTAACCGGTGAGGAGTCCTGTTCCTCCACCAAACAGAGCCTGAGACAAAGGCTTGCGTGCATGCAGTTTATTTGGGAATGTGATTCTGGAGAGCAAAAGTAAGGGCCCGGGAAAGGGAACTCGGGAAAGGAAAGCCAACAGGAGGATTCATCCTGGAGCCGGCCACTTAGGTTCAATCCTGCAATAGAAATGTGTCTCAGAACCCTGCATGTAAGAGAAGGGAGAGGAAAATGTTTATCCCTCAGAATTTATTGCCCATTTGTGGATGTTCGCCTCGCGGGTGTTAATTTCTCTGCAATTCCTGTTTGCACATGTGAGTCCTCAGTCAGCTCCCACAGGAGTGTATGACAAAACAGAGGAAGCCCTAAACATAAAGCAAGAATCACAGGCTTCAGCCAATGAGCTGTCAGGCTGCACCCACGTGTTGCTAGTGGAAGACTGAGGAGAACTGCTGGCTTAGCACTGGTTGCAATATGAAACTGAGGCCAAGATAATGTGAAGTGGCATACACCAGCACCAGGCAAGTGTATCAGTCAGGTTGGGCCAGTTACGCCATAGTAACAAATAGCCCCACAGCAGCAAAGGTTTATTTGTCAGTCACGCCACAAACCCAGTGTGGGGCTGCTACGGTTCCGTGCTATTTTCTTAGCTTGCAGGACCAAAGCTGACCACACCATCTCCATCAGGAACACGGCCAGTCACTGTGACTTGAGAGGAAAGGTTAAATTTGTGAACCATGCACAGGTCTGTAAAGCTTTTGCCTGGAAGAAACCTTTCTTTGACCAAAACATGCCCCAGGCCTATGCTCAGTTCAGAGGGATGGAGTATGTGATACTCCAATGCAGGAAGGCTGATTCAGAGCAGAGTAATACAATCTCTCATACTATACCCCTGGCTTTTCATGGGCGAAAAGCCAGGGGTAGGAGGAACAAATCACTTCAGGGACCCCTGTGCAAATGCTTTTACCGTACCATCTTTTCTTTGAGCATAAGACCAGCCAGTATTTAGAAATATTAGGTCCCAGTTAAAGCAAGTAGATCTTTTGCCAATGAGAGAAAGAGAGAAGAAAAAAAGAGGATGGGTGATTCCTTAGGGGGAAGCGTTGGAAATCTTTGACTTCTTATGCCATACGTTTTCTCGATTTATAGATGTTGAGGTGAGTCAGCTCTCGGAAATCACAAATGAAGTGACTTCTGAGCAGGTTAATGATAGAGCTGGGACCAGGCTTCCATTTTCCATATTCCATTCCAGGGCAAAGCTGATAAGAAACATTACAGTTCTAACTTTATATTCAAATTACCTGAAAACTATATATTTTACAGAAAAATTTTTTTTTTCAAATTTAACAGCCTAGCATACCCAAATGAAACAATTTTAAATAGCTTTGTCTTGTCAGGCAAAGTCCAACGTACTTTATTAATAAGTATTAGTGTGAATAAGCTTATCTTACGTCCAGAACACTTATTTACCAGCCTGCTGACCAGAGATGTCAAGTTGTCTGCATACAATTAAGAAGCTTCAGGGATCCCTGGGTGGCGTAGCGGCTTAGCGCCTGCCTTTGGCTCAGGGCGAGATCCTGGAGACCCGGGATCGAATCCCACATCAGGCTCCCGGTGCATGGAGCCTGCTTCTCCCTCTGCCTGTGTCTCTGCCTCTCTCTCTCTGTGACTATCATAAATAAATAAAAATTAAAAAAAAAAAAGAAGCTTCAGAATTTTGTCAGATGAAAAGTCCAAGAGGGAAAGGGTTAGGCTGGCTTCACTGAAATAAATGGAGCCATATTTGGGAAAGAAAAATGGAACCTCCAGGTCTTCACCTAACTTGATTCGCGTCACAAGCCAATGAGGAAAGGGTGGCAAACCACTGTCTTCCTGTATTTATTCATTCAAAGTTCACTCAGTGCCCACTATAGGCCCAGCACAGGTCTAGCCACTGGCCTAGAAAATCTGAGGAAATCTGGAAAATCTGGCCTAGAAATCTGCACACCAGAGTGTGCACTTTAGGGAGAGGGAAGGGAATGCAGAGGATGGACAGTTAGACATGCAAATAACCAAGATAATTTCAAATTACGACATGTCTGTAAATATAGTAAAGCTGACATGGTAGTGAGAGGTGGGGTGCCAAGCTATAAAGGATGTTCTCTGCGAGCAGGCAATATGTAAGAAAATTATGAAATCTTTGACGTAAAATCACAACATGGTTTTTAGAAGTAGTTAGCGGCATCCCGTAAGGGCTATTTTTACTCTATTAAGATCCTTGAATGAATTTTACCTTCTGCACTCTCTCCATTTCCCATTCCCCACCAAATCTCTCACTTAATTGGCCATTACTATATTTTTTTTTCTGGATGTATTTATTAAATGCAATTTTATGATTATAGTTCTTAATTTAAAAAATCAAGCAAGTGAGCTTTTTATATGCCCATTACCTAAATTAAGTTGCTTTTTAAGTATTTTCTGTATATCACAAAGCCTTTGAAAGAATATTCATCATCTCTCCTCCCAAACCCCAGCCACTTCCTTCCCTTACCCGCATTTAATTCTTGTTACAGAAAGATTTCTTACCTTTTTAAAACTGTAGCTGGGAAAAATACAGGTTCTACTAAACAAAAACTTCCCTTCTAATCTCTCCTGGGCAAAATGCATACAGGACACAGAATTCTAAGAAGGACTCTGATGACCCATGCCTTTGCCCAACGCCCTCCCTTCCAAGTATGAGTGGACCCTGTGAATATGTGAGAGGTCACTCTCATGATTAGGTTACATTATAACACAAAAGGCAGATGCTTCAGGTTGATCTAATCTAATCCTCATGTTTTCAAAGCAGAGTGTTTTTCCTGGCTAGAAGACAGGAAGTCAGAGAGATTGAGAGCACATGATGGCCCCAACCCACCACCACTGGCTTGAAGATGGAGAGGCTACCTGAGAAGAACTGCAGTTAACCTCTCAATGCAGAGTGGCCCACACTTAAGGGTCAGCAAAAAAGATGGGGACCTGAGATCTACAGCTGCAAGGAACTGGGATCTCTCATCAATTAATTAATTAAGTTTAGAAACAGATTGTTGCCCAGATCTTCCAGATGAGAGCCCAGGGTGGCTGCTATCTTGACTGGCCTTATAAGATCCTGAACAGAGAACCCAGTCCCGCTTGCCCAGAACACTGAGCTACAGAACTCTAAGATAATACAGGAACGTTATTTTTAGCTTTTAGGTTTGTGGTAATTTGTCACGAAGCAATAGCAAAATGATACATGTAGCCAGATTTCTCAACTGAAGTGTTCAACCAATAAACACCTACGAAACTCTTCCAGCCTTCAGGATGTGTGCGGTCAATTCTAACGAAAGGAAGGGAATTCTCCGGGTGAAAAGGCGAGGAGGGTCAGTGATGGAAAGACAGGATCCAGAGCAGAGCAGACCAATGGGAAACATGAGGTCATTTACCTGCTCATTTGCAGTGTTACATCACCAACTACTCTCAAGGAAGGCAAGAGGTAGAGCAACTAGGATAAAGTAAAATGCACCGAGCCACAGGTGACAGGGATTTTCTTAGCACATGAGGTCAGGGAGGGAGGGGAGATCATGACACTGTTTATCATGACATCTCTGTCATGCCTTTATGGTATTTTTCCAATTATAAATTCACATGATTACATGCAAAGAGTTCAAAAGCATTTATGTAATGCAGCAGCAGGAAACACTGTGTGTTCACCTAATACTCTCTTATTTTCCTTTTTCTTGGCACAAAGGAAGGCTGTAGTGCTCAGGTTCCCCCACAAAAAGGTGGGGAGCATTTGATGGCATTCTGACCAATGGGATGAAAGTAGAAATAATAGACGTCATCTCCAGGCCACACTTAAAAATATCATGAGTCAATGTCCAGTTCTCTTGTCCCTGAAGAGGCCATTTGTTGAGATGAGAGGTCACTAGATGGAGGGAGCTTGGGTCTCTGAGTCACTGGATGGAAGAAAGCCTCCACCAACATGCACTGGACTTTGCAGGAGCCAGAAATGAGTATTGATTATGTTAAGCTTTTGAGATTTGGGGGGGAAGAGATGTTTTCTTATTACTGCCTAGCTTAATTATACAGCAGTTCCTCTATCCTGTAGGTGAATGTGGTCTCCCCTCCTCTCTCATAGCACCTTATTCTACTAGGCTCACCCTTCTTCTTGCAATGACGTGAGATGCTAAAATGCCCACGTGATGAGGTGAAGGAGGTGAATGACACAGGTGCTGTGACACAGCTTTAAGTAGCTACTGACCTCCTGAAGCTCCATTAGAAGGAGGATCATCTGCTTCCAGACCGTGGTTAACCGCGGGTAACTGAAACCACAGAAAGCTAAGCCACAGATAAAGGGAAGACTATTCTCTTAACTTATCCTGAATAATACACGTATATTTTCTCATTTGATTCGATTCAACTGGTTTAGACAGAGTCTCTTTATCTTTGACTTATTCTTAATTTGGTACAACACTCAAGCATCACACAAGAATGTTAACACAGGAATTTGAATATCATATTTAATTACTGTAGCAAGAAATTCATATTTTGACACATCTGATATTTACACTGGATGATTTCTGTCTTACATAAAACTATAATGAGGAGCATATAAATCCTGATCTTTTGTATATATACTGTATATATACATATGTGTATACACATTCATAAATTTACAGATATACTATAATTATTAATGATAGGGAAAATGGAATAACAATAGAAACAATGACAAACTCCTTGCAATGCCAACTGGAAGTGGGCTCATCCTTAACAACGTCTTGGTCTCCCATGGATCCCACCCCCACCCCATCGGAAGACAGGCCTACCTCTCTGATCTTTACAGCCTAATTTAAGCAGCGTCAACCTGGAACAAGGATGTTTAAAATGAATACAAGCATTTATTTAGCAGGAAGAAGGACTCACAATAAGGAGCAAAAATCATCTTACTGAACATTCAGGAAAGTGTTAACTATTTATAAACCAGGAAGCAGATGCGAACACACCAGACTATCCAACCCAATCACCCATTTCTCTACTTACTTGAAATGAATTTCAAAAGACCTAGGAAGTGACAGAGGGCTAATACATATTCTTTAATGTACAAGATTATAATTAACCTAACGTCTGTTTCAAATTTACTATTATCTATTAAAGAATAAATAATTTTACAGCCCTCTAATATAGTTCTTAAGCTTTAAATCACTGACCATAACTAATAAGCAGCTTAATAGCAAGAATACCCTAAATAGAACCACAGACCGCAATTTCACTGAGCATAAATCATCATCATTTTTAATGCAAAGGCAACAGCAAATCTCTGTAATTACTGGGTGCATTTTGAATCACTTTTATTATTACTGCACTGGCCCCATTAAAAATCCAAAACACTGAACTGCATGGAATATAAAACTGGAATTATGATACCCTACAAACTCTAATTGAAATCCATAAATTTTCTACTGGTATTCAGAATTATTTTGTTGCCAAAGAATTTCAGCTATTCAGAATTACCTTTGAAAGCCTTTGCTTTATCTGGAGCAATAAGTAAGAGAATTTTATACTGCAAATTTGGGGAGTCAGTTCTGAAGCAAAACTATGTAGATGGTTTCTTATTCATTCAGGATTTTACATTTCTCAAGCAAGCCATAACATATAAGAAGAAAAAAACAGAAAAATAAAATAGAATATACCCTCCACAAAACATATTAATTAGTGCATCCCTTCCTGAATCACTGCCACACCTACCTTCAGCTAATGAAACTCTCACCCAGTGGGACATTGGGGATTATGACAGACCCTGCAACATCAGCATTAATCTCCTTACTAAACACGACAAAGGCATGTCATTAAATTCATGAAGGGGTAATAATGGCAACATTATTTGTGTGCATATGAGAGAAATGAACACTGAATGGACCATAAGCCATCGTGAGGGGTGAAAATACTATGCACGTAACTTTCCATGCAAGGTTAAGAGCTAATGATATAATAACTGTCTCTTCCATATATTCCATACACACTGGAGATCATGTGAATGTATGTATGTAGATAGCGTTTTTTACTATTTACATCACCTGGCCAAGCACATAGTGCAATCATCCTATTAAAATCAAATCTTCTATATATTGACTCTTACTAATTTGCCTGATGTCCACAATAGAGGTTACAGCCCTGCAAAGCCAACAATTTTCTTATAACAAGGTTGGGCCACCACAGGGAGTCTTTGTGCAAATTATATGCCTTATAATTTCCTATTCACAGTATGCTGGGATCTTAAGGGCCTTAATCTCCTTTAAGTATCTGAATTTTAAATATATCTTTTCCATTACGTTTAAAAAGAGAAGATTTCGCTCCTTTGAACATCCTATCCCACTCTGCATGTGTGCTGCTATTTTACACTCTGCAGGGCTGCCTCTGCTGCTCCTCCTCACTCATATCTACACCTGACTTAAGTTCCGTCCTTGTTATAGATGCTCAGATCACCCCACCCTAAAGAATTCATTCTCCTTAAAGATTTTTTTTTTATTTTTCAAGTTATTTCCACACCCAACATGGGCTTGAACTCACAACCCATGAACAGGAGTCACATGCTCTACCGACTGAGCCAGTCAGATGCCTGCCATTCTCCTTATTCTAAACTCTTTGTTCATTTAACAATCCTTTTCCCCCATCTTTGCTGCTGGAAGCTCTCTTTTAACTTATGCATTTAGTAGTTTACAAATTTGTTTTTCCTTATCAATTATAAGGTTCATCAAGAGAGACCATATCTTTATGTCAAAGTATTAAAAAAAAATGTCCATAATCCTAACTCTTTAACACTCGCATAATTTCAGAACTAAGTGTCCTTTCTCAAGTTATTTAGATCTAACTATTGTTTATTCTGGTCATTATACCCAATTTGGCTCCAAAGAAATCAAACACATAAATGCCAACACAGAGATTCAGATAGTAACTTTTTTAAAAATTAAAGTTTTCTCGCTTTCATATAAATTCAATTAATGTGTTTAAATCAGATTTTGCTCCATTAGAACTTTCTCCAGTGCAGTCTTGCATGAGCTCTCATTTGAAACTGTAAAAAACGTTTCTAGATGTTAAAATGTATGCATGTGTTTGAGCAAAGCCATGCAAGTAAGCAAGGGCAAACTATACCTTTCAATGGGTAAAAAGAATTTTGCAGCCAGAAGGAATGTGACTTCAAATCTTGCTTTTGTCATTCTAAGACCCTAGGACACAGTTCAAAAACAAAGAAGGGAGGGGCCTCTAGGTGGCTCAGTGCTTGAGTGTCTCCCTTTGGCTCAGGGCATGATCCCAGGGTTCTGGGATGGAGAACTCCAGTATGGGCCTCCCTGCAGGGAGCCTGCTTCTTCCTCGGCCTATGTCTCTGCCTCTCTCTCTCTGTCTGTCATGAATAAATACATAAATAAAATCTAAAAACAAAAACAAAACCAACACTGAGACAGGAGAGCAGGGTTAGAAGACAGTGACCAATGATTCTCACACCTGCTGGGGGGGTCATCGGCAGGGGGCAGTTCCTGTTGCTTATCCTCACCAGCCTCTCGGCAAGCTCCTTCTAACTCTGTTTCCAAGTCTGAGACTCCTTGTGAAATTCTGCCTCAAAAAACAGGTCTATGGAAACAAACAAAAAAAACCCACAACTGAGAACTCTAGTGTTTTCACCTCTGACATGCATGTCTGCAAATGCTCTCATTTTACATAGCAGAAAACAGTCTGGAAAAGTACAAGGGCTCATCCGACTGCCGTATTCCACCTGTAGTCCTTCTCCTCCCTTCTGGATGTAACAGGCCATCTCCACAGCAGGAGGTGAGCTGCCCCTCGAGTCCCTTGCTGCAATCTGCGCCAAAAACTTGCACTCGGGCCTTGTGATGGTGAATTAATTCTATGTATCAACTTGGCTTGACTATGGCGCCCAAGTTTTTGGTCAAAAACAGTCTAGATGTTACTGTGAAGATATTTTTTTTATACGTGATTAACATTTAAATCAGATTTTAAAAAAATTTTAAATAAATAAATCAGATTTTCAATAAAGCAGATTATCCTGCATAATGTGGGTGGGCCTTATCCAATCAGTTGAAGGCCTAAACAGCAAAGACTGAAGAGGAAAGGAGGGAGGAATTCTATCTCTGGACAGTCAAAACCTCAATATCACCTCTTCCCTTCCCTTCCAGCCTGCTGGTCTTCCCTGCAGATTTTAGACTTGCCAGCCCCATAATTGTGTAAGCCCATTTCTTAAAATCAGCTAATCAATATCTCTCTCTCTCTCTCTCTCTCCACACACTCCCACCCCATCCTATTGGTTCTGTTTCTGTAATACAAGGCTCTTCTTCCTGCTGGATTTATTGTGACTACCTCACAGTCTTTGGCCACCACTGATGTTCGTGAGAATCCTGTTGGTCTATCTTCCCATCTCAGTCTGCAAGCTTGTTTGATCTCTTAAATGCCCTGTTTGATCAAAGGCATGTCTACATTGAAGTTGAAGCCTCAGGGCTTCTTACCTGGACTTTTCCCAGGCCATTTACCTCACTGTGTACTCCGTTCCTTAAACAGGGCTCCCTCGATTTTATAAGCTTCATCTCTATAAGACCCGGCTCCACCACTGGGCTCAGGGGATTGCTGTGGTCTCCTTCACTGGAGTCTGAACTATGAATGTGACACACTTGCTTCCAGCAGAGCTGCTAGATTCCTTCACTGCACAAGGCCTAACTATTCCTGGGGCCAGGCTCTATTGCAGTTACCTACAGCATGGAGAATAAGATAAGGCCACTCCTTCGAATTTCAGCTCAGAAGAACTAAAGTTAACCTTTACTACCCCAAATCCTAGAAGTAACTATAATAATAAGACCTCTTCAGTGGGGGGCATTGCTAAATATTTGAAAATTGGCTCTCTGGATGGGTAGGTGGGAGATGTATGTGCATATACGTGTTCATATATTTATTATAAATTTTACTGATATAAAGGATGCGTAACACACACTTGCCAAAAATGTTAATAAATGTATAATACCCCTTATTGTGAATTCCATATCTCCAACCGATTCCAACAGAGTGTTTTTGTTGATTCGGGCTGAACTCTTTAATTAGAAGCCAACCTATAGGAGAATGAGATTGTGACAAGAATGTTGGTTGATATGCTTGTTCACACTAACGAGCAAGATGAAAATGGACACAAGTGTCCTTTTAGTGTAAGTTCCACTCAGTGTGACACTCATCGATGCCTGCCAAGCACCAGGCGTCTGGCTTTGGGCTGAAGAGATGGAGAAGACATGGGCCTGCCTTCACATCTTAAAGAACTGAGAAGACTTAAAATAGCAATTATCCTGCTAATAATCTAAGATTACAATGACCTACTGCAATTTCAGGTGGAATATTTTAAATGCCTAGCCAAATTCACTTGTACAATTTATATAATCATAACTAGTAGGACTTTAGTGTAGATTTCAACGTGGATTGAACTTTATTCACATAAACAAGATTATTTTTCTAAGACCTTAGAATGAGTGAATCGAGCATTTTAGCACCTAAAGGTCCTCTTTGATCTCTAAAATTGAAAAGGGATGATGGAAGGAAGGAAGGAAGGAAAAGAGAAAGAAGGAAAGAAAGGAAGAAAGAAAAAAAAGAAAGAAGAGAAAAGAGACAAAGAAACTAGTATTTTTAAATCTTTCAAAGTTTAAATGTCAGACATCACTGAAATATATATTCTGGTTTTCTTACATAGACTTCTAAAGCCAGAAAGGATCTACAGTAGGAGAAGAAAAAGGCCTCTGTTTTATAAACAGAGCACTATTTAATATGCTGTAGTCAAGACAGTTTATAATTTTAAAGAAGACTAATTCTACATGAAAGTAGGCCAAGTTCAGAGGTTAACTTGGATTAACTGGGATCTGTGTACCATGACTCTGTAGTCCTCAGAATAACAGATTAAGACATCATACAGCAGAAACTGCAAAGAAGGCTGATTATGCAAAACGCCCAGGGCTCAGGACCCAGAGCCTGCCACTTCTCCCAGAGTTTGGGAGCCACTGGGCTGGCCCACATCTCACTAAGACCTCACCTCCGCCCAAACGCTTTGCACGCCTACTCTCTTCCTTTCAGTTGGTCATTCTCAGCATTTACAGCAAGTCCTTTGTCTGCAAGGTCTGCATCGCACTGGTTGTTCTGCTTATTAAATTAATTATGCAATCCTCAATAATATCCACAAAGATCTTAAAACAAAACAGAAACAAAACCACAAGGCAGTTGTGGATGAGGAGGCAGGGGCTGGGGCTCCATGGCGTGCGTCTAAGACGTCTAAGAGTTGGTGGGCCCCAGAGGGCACCAGGGCTGCTCCACTCTGTACTTCCCTACAGAAAGGAAATGAGAGCTGACATGACCTATCACTTCGAAAGAGCTGTCTGCACCTGCCTCCTGCATACTGTACACTGCCTTTGCTCCCAGGTAAATGCCAACAAGACAACCGTATGTGTGCGCGTGCATGCATGTGCACATGGCCAGGTAAGGACTGTATCACCAAAAAACGTTCCCCGCTCATATGAATGTGATTCCTACCCATGTCACCACTGTGTATAATTAATATTCTAAGGCTAATTATTACTAAAGAGAACTCTAAAATACAAACAACAAATATTTCCTTTCCTGCAGCAAAACTTCTTCATATGCTTGAGAATTCTATCTGTAGTTTTTCTGAGCAGAATCTAAATATCAGAAAAATATCTCCCCCATATATGTAAAAACTAATCCATTTTAAAGAAAAAAAGACAATAAGAAAAAATGCTGAAAAAATCCCAAAGCTCTATCCATATTTTTAAATGTCCTCTCAACCCATTTCTAACTAATAAACCCTTTTAACTAACTATTCATTGAAACAGGCAAGATAAACTGCATTTCAGCTACCATGTGCATTGCATGATTTGGGCAAACGCTGAAAGAATGAGTTTATGACAATATGCAAACAGCCTCATATTGCAAAGTATTGCTAAGTGCTCAATTCAGTTTTATTGGATACTTTAAAATATTCTAAAATGAGCATTAGTACTAGCAAAATGAGTGGTATGGAAAGCATTAATAATAATTTACTCAAGGTAGAGACAGAGAAGGCAGAGAGTATGAAAGGTCCAAGAAAATCATTATTGATTAATTTATTCGGCATTTTCTATGAATGCTATGATCTTTATACAAAACTCTTGTCAGGCTTCCTATAAATTTACACAGTTAAGCAATAATGGCATCCACACATTCTATCTTGACACAAAGAAATGACTTATTTGTATGTACACCTCATAAGTTAGACAGCTAAAGTTCATATCATTAAGAGATTAAATGTTCAATTCTAGAAGATAAATCCACCTAAATTAGATTTGAATTGGTATTCATCCAATTATTGGATTAAGGCCAAGGAAAGTACTCTTGAATATTACTGGGGTATACACAGAATAAAAAGTACACTTTAGGGATACCTGGGTGGCTCAGTTAGTTAAGCGTCTGCCTTCAACTCAGGTCATAATCCCAGGGATCAAGCCCCGCATTGGGCTCCTCACTCAGCAGGGAGCCTGCTTCTCCCTCTCTCTGCCTGTCACTTCCCTGCTTGTGCTCTCTCTCCCTCTGTCAAATAAGTAAATAAATAAAATCTTTTTTAAAAAAGTACCCTTTATTTGATAAGGCTACAAGAATAGTTAAGATATTTTTTAAGCAACCTGGAATATATGATTGACCTGAGAAAAATTATTTCTTCAATTTGCATAAATGTAACTGCCAAAGACTAATACTTTGCTACAGTTCTATAGCTAACATGCCTGTAAACAGATCAACCATTTATTTTTAATAATACCCAACACTGAATATATATAAGTTAACTTACTGAGCACTTACTATGTAGTAAGCACTGTACATTTTCTCATTTAATCCTCCTGTGAGGCAGAAAATATTTTATCTTTGATTTATAGATAAGTAAAGAGTGGCAGAGAAAGGTAAAGCTGCTTGCCTAAAGTCATACAGAGCAAAAGTGATGGTGTCAGGGGCATCTGACCTGAGAGCCTGAGATCCTATCAATCATACCTGTTTAGTTGGTTATTCTCTAGCACATATCATACAAATATGCTATGGATTTGTGCTCATCATTTCCCAAACTCACTTCATACTAGTATAAAATAGACTGCTCCTGGATTGGGTAGAGACTGGGGTCTTCAGAAGGGACCACTTTTCCTAGGCAACAATCTAGTTTCATCAACTTCTGAGCAACCAGCTCCCTTTAAGTCTTAGATTCTAGCTCAGATTCCAACCATCTGCAATCCACATTGACTTAAAACCCAATGTCGTAACTTCCTGCCAGGTGATATAGCACGAAATTAACTCCCTAGGTGAGTGTTATAGACTGAATTGTGTCCCCTCCAAAATTAATAGGTTGAGATCCTAAGACCCCAGCACCTCAGAATGTGACTGTATTGGAGAAAAGGCTTTTAAATAGGTACTTATGGTAAAATAAGGTCATATGGGTGGGTCCTAATACAATATGTCTAGTGTCCTTATAAGAAGAAGAAATTAAGAGATTAGGCCACGGCCGCACAGACTGTGCGTACAGAGAAAGAAAATGTTCATCCATAACCGAGGAGAGAGACCTCAAGAAATCAAATCTGCTCATACCCTGATGTCAGACTTCTAGCCTCCAGAACTGCGAGAAAATAAACTTCTGTTGCTTATGCTACCTAGACTATGGAGTTTTGGAATGGCAGCCCTAGCAAACAAATATGTTAGCAAGTCAATCCACACTCAACCTTTGCAGGATACCCTGTTCTTGGGTACATACTTTTGATCAATAAAAACAGGATAACTGATTACCATTGGAGCCATGTATCAAAGTTTTATAAACCAAAGCCAGAAGATGGTAGGTTGGGTGGGACACAATAAATGGGGTATCTGTGGAAAAAGAGATTAGAAACTCCTGAGGAGAGAATGGGAAAGAATTCTAAGAAAAGTAAAAGTATACAGGAGCTTTGTTTAAAAAAAGTAGGTTTAAGTAACTCTCCAGGTCAAACATTTCTGACAGGTCTGAGTGGAGCAAATTCTAAACTCTAGGACTACAGGAAAGTTTCTCATCCCAACCCTATGCTTCAACCTACCCCATACTTCACCTACACCCCCACTACCACCACCCACGGTGGGCCACTTGCCAATCCATATCATGTACTTTCTTTACTCTGGGACTTGCTTTGCTGTCTCCTGCCATCATTCATTCAACAAATACTTCCAGCAAGGGCTGAATACAGGGAAGTTTATAAAAATAGACAAGATACTTGTAGAACTCAGTGCAGTTCCCTTAGCATCCAGTTGAGTCTACCATGTGGCTCTGCCTAGTGAAATCCTACTGATCCTCCCGTTCCACCTGTTCTCCAAAGTTTCTCCAAACCCCCAATCAAAATGAAGTCTTCTCGTTGGTGCTTCCATAGAATTGTTTATACCTCACTTTAGCATTCACATATTAAAATGTTATGTATCCTGACCTAATTACATATTTTATTATGTATGGATTTGTAAATGCATTTCTATCTGCGCACACATGTGGCTAGATGCAGATACTGAACCTGTATAAAGATCTCCCTCCAGATGATAAATTCCATTAGGACACAATTATACTTTAGCTTTCAATTCCCTACATAGCACCTATCCTTTGGGGTCAATAAGAATTTGCTGAACGTCATTAGTAATATTAATCAAGAATAATCAGTAATATGCTAAGGTGTAGAACTAAACAAAAATATGCAACTCATCAAATCTAAGCCTAAACTTTTTTTTTTTTTTTTAAGATTTTATTTATTTGAGAAAGAGAGAGAGAGAGAGAAAACCCAAGCCATGCAGAGCAGCAGAGGGAGAGTGAGAAGCAGATTCCCTACTGAGTAGGGAGCCGGACTCAGGGCTCTGTCCCAGGACAGAGGGATCATGACCTGAGCTGAAAACAGATGCTTAACCAATTGAGCCACCCAGATACCCCTAAGTCTAAACATTTCTAAGTTTACAATGTTTTCTCTGCAAAACACTGTCCCCCATTCCCTCTGCAATTGTGTTTTTCAGCAGAATTGCAACAAGCCTATATCATCACGCTTGAACTCTGCCCTAGGAATTCATTTCTAGCAGGCCATTTGAAAAGTGTGGTAGGTAGGCGACACAATGAAACGTCAAGCAGCAGCCAGGTTCAGTCTCAGTGGTATATCCAAGGATAATGGCCAGAAGGTTGGACCTGTATCTGCTTGTTGGGAACTTTTTTTAAATTTTTATTTATTTATTCATGAGAGACACACAGAGAGAGGCAGAGACATAGGCAGAGAGAGAAGCAGGCTCCATGCAGGGAGCCCGATGGGGGGACTCGATCCTGGGACTCCAGGATCACGGCCTGGGCCGGTGGCAGGCGTTTAACCGTTAAGCCACCCAGGTGTCCCTGCTTGTTGGGAACTTAAGGTTGGTTTAGAGATTGATGTCCTATCGCCATCATAAAACCATCTAGCTTTCCAGAAGGCATGCTGGCTTTCTTCATGGTATTTCTTTCTACCTGTAGATAAGCATATCAACAGACGGATCCTGCCAAGAAGCAGAATTTGTGGAGCACCTTCAGGGACACTGACAGTAACCAGTGCTTCTCTCTAACACAGGCTGGCAGATGTTTCTGTCTTCATCGGACTGTGACACAGGCATTGACTGATTTTGCCTCCACAGGAACCAACCACCATGGTTCACACCTCAATTAAAATCTTAACAGCTCTCCTTAGGAGGTTGATGGCTGTGGTTTAAGTTTGACCTTTCCTCTGTGCCTAACAACAATGCCAAGTCATAAATGGGAAAAAGCATCATATCCTTTGGAACCTCTAGCTACCTGTACTTTATAGAGCAATTGATTAAGAGATCAAATGCTATTTATACAGATTCAGGGGGCTTCTTTAGGTCGATTTTTTTCCTTCAGTTTTAGTGTTCCATGGACTTTAAAAAAACTGTATCCCCACTCCCAAATAGACCAAACTGATAGCCAACTTGCCTCCAACACACATAGGGTGCAGCCATATCATCGCCTCCTCCATAAAATCCTTCTCCTCTCCAGATTAGATGTCTATTCCACAGATTCCCATAAGAGGCTCCCACACCTACTCACGCTACTTATCACAGGCAACGCATTGTAATCCCCTACTGAGTGGTCTGTTTCCACAACAAAATTCCTGAGGGCAAAGGCTGAGTCTTATTCTTCAAGGGAATTCCAGCACTCAACATACTGTCTGACATTAGAGAGTGCTCAAAAACAAACAAAAAACTTTGGATGAATGCAAATATGATTTTAGGCGATGATACAAGCAAACATCAATGTTGAAGTAAACTAGTAACATTCATCTAAGTTCTCAGTCTAGGTCACAAACAGGAGCCAAAATAACGTCAACATCATCACACAGAAGATCATTTGAATACTTAAGCAAATTCTGGGAGTTTTTCTAAGCCCTTTATGCATACTATTTAATTAATGCTTCACCAAAAAATCAACCAAGATCTATAGGATTAGTATCTCATTTTACAGATAAGGAAAATAAAGCACTAATAAGTGAAACAACTTACTCGAGGCCACTCAGAGAGCACAGCATTATTAGAGATTGCAAAAGGTTTTAAAATTCCATTTGAAATCATTTTCTGAACACCTACTGTATGTTCGTCTAGAATTTCATGTTTTAGATGGGTTTGACGACATAATTTGCACAGTGATTTGCCATTTTTTATCTCTATGGCTCAATGAGTTTTGACAAATGTATATACTCAGGTATCCATAACCAAATCAAGATATGTAACATTCCCATCTTAAAAATTTTCCACCTGCCCTTCTGCCATCAGTACCCTCTCTCTAGCCTAGTCCTATAACTGGACTCATACCCTATGCGTTCTTTTGTGTCTAGCTTCTTTCATTTTGTGTAATGCTTTGGAGGTTTATCTACATTAGGTAAGAA
Source organism: Vulpes lagopus (assembly GCF_018345385.1). NCBI lineage: Eukaryota > Metazoa > Chordata > Mammalia > Carnivora > Canidae > Vulpes > Vulpes lagopus. The sequence continues at coordinate 95,642,819 of NC_054825.1, read as the reverse complement.
TCAGTGATTTGTTCCTTTTTTTCTCTGTAGTATTTCATAATATGGATATATGCAATCTATTTTTTCCATTCACAAGTAGATGGAGGTTTGAATCATTTCCAGTTTGTGGCTGTTTTAAGGAAAACTGCTATGTATATACACATCAAGTCTTTGTTTTGTTTTTAAAGTTTTATTTATTTATTCATGAAAGACAGAGAGAGAGAGAGAGAGAGAGAGAGAGAGAGAGAGAGGTAGAGACACAGGCAGAAGCAGCAGGCTCCCCAAAGGGAGCCCTGACGTGGGACTTGATCCTGGGTCTCCAGGATCACACCCTGGGCCGAAGGCAGGCACTAAACCACTGAGCCGCCCAGGGATCCCCCTCACTGTGGTTTTAATTTACATTTCTCTAATGACTAATGACATTGAGTGTCACTTGCACAACTGAAATCCATATATCTTCTTTGATTAAGGTCCAAATGTTAGTCCATTTTCCTCTTGAACTGTTTATCTTATTAGTAAATTGTAAGAGTTCTTTATATATTTTAGTTACCAGTTCTTTATCAGACACATACTTCAGCAAATTCTTTTTCCCAGTGTCTGGCTTAACCTTTTATTTCCTTAACAATATAATTTAAATGTATCCTCTAACAATATAACTTTTAAATAAACTTTATTTTTCAAAACAGTTTTAAATTTAATTGGACACTACAGAAGTTTCTCTTATAATCCCCCACCTAGTTTTCCCTATTATCATCTAACATTAGTAGGGTATACTTCTTTATAATTCATAGCCATTTTTTAAGGTTCTATCTGGCAGTTTCCACATCCCTGCCCTTACTGGGTCTAGTTCTAGCGACTGATTTTTCTCTTGGTTTTTTTTTTTTTTTCCTTTTCCTTTTGCATGTCTTGTAAATTTTTTTTATTAAATGCAAAACACCGTATGTAAATGAATAGCCAAGACTGAGGTAAACCAAGTTGACTTCTGGAATGGGCATATCTCCTCTGCTGTCAGGCTATTTTTGTGAGTGGCTGAGTCAAAATAAAAGTAGTTGCAGTAGCTTTGCATTTTGTGCTTGCTATAGTAACCTTCAGTTCAGCAAAGGCCAGGAATGCCTCTAGCAGTGGATTCCAGTAACCTTGTATTTACTGTGAAGCCTGGTGTGATGGAGGGTTTGTCTCAGTGTTCTTCTTCCACACTTACATTACACAGGAGGCCTCTGTCGCCACCCATGTCCTTCCTGCAGCTTTAGATTGTTATTGCATGCAAGTCTCATAGTCAAGCCAAAGAGGTTTTCTTTATTCTGCTGTAGTCTCTGTTTCTGGTAGACCTCGTGGATCTGAGCTTCAGCAGTAAGGTTTTCTCAGCACTCCTACCTCTTTCAAGCATGAATGACAGCCAATCTCTACCTAGTACTGTTGGGTGGTGTTGGGTTCAAGGCTGCTCCTCACTGTGTATACCAGTTCAGGTCCCAGGCACAAGTGATTTCCCACCCCTCTCCTGGTCCAGGTAGGATTTATCTAGTGTCAATGAAGGGTGCAGGAGCATATTATCCCAACAGCTGCCAAACTTTGTCTGGATCCAGGTGTTTGGGCAGGTTTCTTGCCCACCCCCTGTCTGTGACAGCCTCTGTGTCCAAAGAAGTTCTGGGACACTAGTGGACTCTGTGCCTACCTCCCAAAGGTAGTAGTCATCACATGTCAGCCTGTGCCACTGAGGGGCTCTGACTTCCTCTTCCACTTCTAATCTCTCAGGATCATCTAATGGAGGCCTGTGGTAAAGAGCTGACAAAGGGGTCCAGATCCTCTTTATGTCTAAGGATCCCGAAATTTTGAAATTATTATGCCAACCCATACTTGGCCTTTAAAAATTCACAAAAATTTTTGTTGTTTTCCTTATATTTGCTTTAATGGTTGTTAACCCTCCATCACTTGGGCTCAGCCAAAGACAAAATAATGATATGTCCCTTCTCTCCTTGGAACTTGGAACACCTGGCTGCTTTTAGACCTCAGGTCTCTGATGAAATAATAATTAAAAAAAAAGGGCAGGATATTGTAGGTTATCCATTCTTTTCTCAAGGTTAAAGTGGGAGCAATGTCTTCTTTTGGGGGGGAGCAATGTCTTCTTATGGCTTTCGACACCCTATGTGAACAGAGAATTATAGAGTTCAAAATCATTCAAAACAATGATCTATAGGAATTATTGATTCTACAGAATATTACAGTATAACCAAATACTTTCTCATTATTTTGAAACTCCCCTTTCCTTTCTTTCCAACACAACAAAGCCACTGTTTAGCATGCGACTCTTTGGTTCACACTCAGATGATCTAAAGATAACCTAGACATCCCCACTAAAACACACATGATGTTCATAGATACAACATTGGGCTCAGTCTTATCGGATCTATATACTATGGCGACTAATTCTTCAGAACAGGCTTACTCTTCCCTTTCACAATTAAGGCCTAGAAGGGAACATGTTTCCCAGGTTTATATTTGCTAGTCACTGAATTTCAAATATTTATTCTTAATTTTAATAGCAAAATATGACCATCCATGTAATAAGGGGATACTTATTACAAAAGGTTAAGTAGATTTTTTTTACACAAACAAATCAAGACTTACATGCCAAAGATGTATCTTTAAAACTACTTTTTGTTGGGAGACTATGCTTATTACAACAGTAGAACCACCTATGGGGATCAAGATATTAATGAACCATTTCCCCCTGGAAATGCCTAATTCTAAGAAAACTAGCCTTATCATTTTCTAATCACATTTTTGTTTTATTTTTCATTTGATTAGAATGTGGCACTAAAAATGGGACTACACGCTAGCCAACTCATCTACCAGAATGACTTTCAACTGTTTCCAAATATTACCTCACAAACACCAAATGTACCATCATGGATATTTAAAAAAAGAAAACCTGATGAAGGCTAAGAAAGCAACTCCAATTAACTTCTAGACATATTCTAAGAAAAGAATCATTCAGTTAAATGCCTCATGCACACATTATTCTCTCTTGATTCTAAAAGGAATCATTTCATATCATGCCCATTTCATGATTGGATTGTTTCTTTGCTGTTGAGTTTAATAAGTTTAATAAGTATCTTGGATACTAGCCCTTTATCTGACATGTCATTTGCAAATATCTTCTCCCATTCTGTAGGTTGTCTTTTAGTTTTGTTGACTGTATCTTTTGCTGTGCAGAAGCTTCTTATCTTGATGAAGTCCCAATAGTTCATTTTTGATTTTGTTTCTCTTGCCTCCGTGGATGTATCTTGCAAGAAGTTACTGTGGCCAAGTTCAAAAAGGGTGTTGAACAGAAATCTCACATAGGAAGACACAGACATGGCCAAGAAGCACATGAGAAAATGCTCCACGTCACTTGCCATCAGGGAAATACAAATCAAAACCACAGTGAGATACCACCTCACACCAGTGAGAATGGGGAAAATTAACAAGGCAGGAAACAACAAATGTTGGAGAGGATGTGGAGAAAGGGGAACCCTCTTACACTGTTGGTGGGAATGTGAACTGGTGCAGCCACTCTGGAAAACTGGGTGGAGGTTCCTCAAAGAGTTAAAAATAGACCTGCCCTATGACCCAGCAATTGCACTGCTGGGGATTTACCCCAAAGATACAGATGCAGTGAAATGCTGGCACACCTGCACCCCGATGTTTATAGCAGCAATGTCCATAATAGCCACACTGTGGAAGGAGCCTCGGTGTCCTTCAACAGATGAATGGATAAAGAATCTGTGGTCTATGTATACAATGGAATATTACTCAGCCATTAGAAACGACAAATACCCACCATTTGCTTTGACATGGAGGGACCTGGAGGGTATTATGCTGAGTGAAATAAGTCAACAGAGAAGGACAAACATGTGGTCTCATTCATTTGGGGGATATAAAAAATAGTGAAAGGGAATAAAGGGGAAAGGAGAAAAAATGAGTGGGAAATATCAGAAAGGGAGACAGAACATGAGAGACTCCTAACTCTGGGAAACGAACTAGGGGTGGTGGAAGGGGAGGTGGGTGGGGGGTGGGGGTGACTGGGTGACGGGCACTGAGGGGGACACTTGATGGGATGAGCACTGGGTGTTATGCTATATGTTGGCAAATTGAATACCAATAAAAAAAATAAATTAAAAAAATAAAAATAAATAAAAGGAAGAAAGCCTTAGATCTTAAGAAGTTATCATAAACTAAAATTGCAAGGTCTTAAGTTATCAATAAACTAAAATTGAAAAGCTGAACAAAAGAGAACCAATATTTGTTTGCACTTGGTAACACAGCGGCAATCACACAGAGTTAATGGTTGCTAATCACTTTGTCATCTTGTAATAGAATACAGGACAAGACATCAGATGCTCAAGTTTAACAAGAACTTTTTTTTACCAAACTGGTGTGATTTAATCTACATGTATCTTTCTTTCGAGGTTCCTTCTGTTGATGGTTATTTGTGATGTGTTGAAAGACTGAATGAATTCTTTCTGACTTAAATCAAATATAAAACATGGATTCATTCTAGCATAATGTTTTGGAAATCTAAACTAATTAGCATGCTGTTAAATTAAAATAAACATACAAATCTCAAGACATACCCACTCCTTACCCCACACCTGTTTTTCACCAACTGAAAGGGTATTTTTCCCCCTAAAGCAAGGGTTTATTTTTTTTTTAAAGATATTATTAGACAAGACATGCAGAGAGAGAGAGGCAGAGACATAGGCAGAGGGAGAAGCAGGCTCCCTCAAGGGGCCCAATGTGGGACTTGATCCCAGGACCTGGGATCACAACCTGAGCCAAAGGGCAGGCGCTCAACCACTGAGCCACCCAGGACTCCCCCTCCAAACAAAGCAAGGTTTTAGGCAGAATGGCACAGTAATGATGATCACGGGCTCTGGGAGCAGCACACCAGGTTTCGAAAGAAGATGTGCTAATTGTGTGACTTTGGACAAGTTACGTAAGTGCTTTAGGCCTCATTTACTTCCTCTATAAAACAAGCATGACAAAAACATTACCACAGAGGCTTATAACAAGGGCTTAATGAAATACCATGGTAAAGCACTCAACAAATAAGAAATATCGACCATGATCAGTTATTACTATTCTGCATATTTCAAAGCTGTATGTCCTTACATTCTATCTAAAAGTTACCAACAGCAAGAAGTTTATCCTAACTTGTGGAAGTCTGACTGAAAAAGTAAATCTAGGTAGGATGGAAGATTACATTTTAGCTTTCTAAACTCCACAAGGAGAATGAGGGAGGAGGTTCATAGAAGAAGAGAAGTCTCCTCCAGACGTGAAGGGTAAAATAAAAATATCTGGAACTAATGACCATATGATTGGATTAATAATAAATCTAAGTTTCACAATTAATGAAATGAAAGGACAATGAAAAAGTTTTCCTAATACGGATTGAGTTCACTACCCTAGGAGCTCTTAGGCTCTTTCAGTTTTCCTGCTTCCAAAAGAACATCACTCTCCTTTGCTCACAGATCATTTTTATTATAATTTAGCATGATTATCCAAAACAGCAATAATGAAGGTGACAAAGAATGTCATATTTCCTGTCAGAGAGAGGGGCTGGCATGGCTTTGTAGTCAAAGCATGTTACTGTCCCGATATTTTAATAACCAATCAGAAAAAGATCAGAGGATTCAGTTCACCACCACTTTCAAGGTAAGTATACCAATATAAGGGGTCATATTAACAGAGATAAATACACCGGCCCAAATTGCTGTGCCAAGAAGCGGTAGTAAAAACTCTGATTTAAAATGACACAGCAATAAAACCCAAAGTTAATGCCACCAACCTAACTCCAAGTCTCTACTACCTCTGTAATGAAGTGGATCTCAAAAGAGTGAAATTACTTTGCATACCCTCTGGCACAGCTCTAATCTATAATGGGTGCAATATGCGTATCTTGAATTTTCTCTTATAGAAGCCTAATCAAGCCAGGGATATAGTGGCTTTGTGTGATCCCAGATAGCACCTAATACCCTCTTTCCTTTAGATGCCTTATAAATGACAGTGACTGGAGTACCAACCTTGGATGCAATTAACAGCTTATCAAATTATCAATTTTTTTCTTTCACTTTTAGGTAGAGCTACTTTTCACTTTAACAGGATACTGTACGAAGCAAGTCTTCAGATTGTGTGGCAGTTCTTTATGTAAAATGTTTTCTCTTCATAGGGATTATCTATAGCTCTATTACTTTCTGGCCATGACAATACTGCTACTACTTAATGCAGCAGTACTTTTGTCAATCAAGAATTTCCCAGAGGAGCGTTTCAGAACATAGCAGTGTTCCAGCCTCTGTTGATACATGGTTACTTCAAAGTGGCTACATCATTATGCCTGACTGATGGCTAGCTTGGGAAGCACTGGGTGCATCCATTTCTGCAAACCCAGCTGAATTCAGCGCCTGATAGCGGTTATTTTCTCCAGAAACATAACATTCCCGTACCCCACTATTGACTCTTGCCCTCCAATGACCTTTTTAAAAAGTCCTTCTCTTTGACCTGTCAAGGAATGTTTAAATGTAAATCAAGGGCTTGTTACAATATTTTTCATTGCATCTTCCAATTCTATCTTTGTTACACATTGAGCTGTTGTTTCCATGTAAAGTCAAAGATTCAAATTAAGATGAACTCCACATCAAGTTCTTTCTTGAGGGTTTTCAATTTAATATGTCATCTGGCAAGCAGCCTTCATTTGTTTTTGTTCTACTAAAAGGTCTGGTTAAGGGGGAGGGTGGGAAGGGAGCAGGTGCCTTGTGGGGGTGTTGGGTGGCCAGTGAGTGGACAACAGAGAGAACTCTTCAAAAACAACAAAATCAACAGGGATTTGAATTAAACCCCACCCTCCTCGGAGTCTCCGCCCTGTGGCTCAAACACAAAATATCTGCACAAGCCAGAAAACTAAGTAGATACCCACAACCCTGTGGCTGTGGCCTTTTGAGCTGCAAGGCTGGGTGCTAGACCCACCTCTCACCACTGTGAGGCCTCCTGTGCTTAGGGAGCCAGAGAACCTCGACTTCCACCACAAAGTCCAGGGTAATAATGCATGACAATAACTGTTGGAGAGGTTACCAAACTGAAGGTCAATGCCAAACACTGCTCAGGAAAGAAAAGCTATGCAATGTAAATGAATGTCATCATAGCTGGGAGGAAGAGGACTGGATTCCTCCTCTCAAACTGGTTGCTTCAGAAGACATCGCTTCATTATTTATTTCATCTCTGTGATGCAAGGATGGTTTAAGGTCAGAAAATCTGTTAACGCAACACTGCATCGTGACATTAGGCCCAGTAAGAGAAGTGCTCTCAATTACTTTCAAGTTCTAAAGATATTTACTAGAATCGATAACCATTCCCAATAAAAATTCCCACAAAATTAGAAAAATGAAGATGATTGTTTCACATCAAGAGGAGTAACTTAGATGAGAGCCAGTGGCAGAAAAACAGCAAAATACTTGCAGTGTTTCCACTAAAATTTGGAATAAGAGAAGAAAGACCTTGTAATTCCTGTAAAGTACGTGATACAACTATCAGGTGTGTTTGATTACACAGAACATTAGAGTTTTACCTTATATCATGTGCCACAATACATTTTAGATGCATAAGAGAGCAAAATGTAGAAAGGAAATAAACAAAAAAGAATAACGGAAGACAAGTAAATATGAACTGATTTTGGACTAGAGAAAGGGATTTCTAAGGATGAAGGTAATTACAAAACTAGAGATTAACTCTATTTCTCTATTTTTTTTTAAAAGGGAAAACCTAAAAAGCAAATGATAAATTGAGCCAAATATTCTTGACAGTGATAGCAGGCAAACAGATTACGTCTGTTGTGGAGATTTAAAGAGCTTTTTGGACTTATAAAAAGAACACTTAGCCTCAACAGAGTGGTGAGGATATGAACTAACAATGTAGGACAAGGTTTTCATAGTGAGAACTTCATCATCATAAGGTTAAGAAGTAGGAAATAAATCCATTTTATAAATGAGACAACTCAGGTTTAGAAAGATTAAATAACTTGTCCAAGTAAATGATAAAAAATAATTCAAATTCAATTCCGCCTGAGCTTGTACCTTCTATATTCCTCCAGGCTGAAAGAAATTGCTAAAACTATTGATAAAGTAGAATACAGAAGAGTTTTAAAATTTGGTACATACGAAAAAAAAACCCCATAAAATTCTAAGATAAACCACATTCTGAGATAAATCTCTGCAACCTCTATGCAATTATGATTACTTTATTTAATACATAAAGAGCTCTTAAAAAGCAACTGCGAGTAGTCTGAGACCAACAGGCAAGTACCATGAATTGGCAATACAGAATTATAAATATTAAAAGCCACAAATACAAAATTATGTAGCCCAGTAATCTAAGAAATCTAAATCAAAGAATGATGAAATACTGTTTCTCAAACATGACATTTTCAAATGATAAAAATGTATAATAATCAATAATAATATGGCTAAGGTTTCAACCCAATAAAAAATGATTAGAAATTAAATTAGGATGCTAAACTAAGATAGACTACGTCTTAGTATTAAAATCATTTTTCGGGACACCTGGGTGGCTCAGCAGTTGAGCATCTGCCTCTTGGTCAGGGTGTGATCCTGGAGTCCTGGGACAGAGTCCCACATCAGGCTCCCAGCATGGAGCCTGCTTCTCCCTCTGCCTGTGTCTCTGCCTCTGTGTCTTTCATGAATAAATAAATAGAAACTTAAAAAATATTTTTTAAATCATTTTTCAAATGATACCTGAGACAGCCTTCCCTTTATTCGTTCACAGTGGCCTAAGAGATTCGTGCACACGTACAAAACAAATATTCTTACATATAAATTATTTTTAAAGAAATACATTGCAGTATTAGAAATTGTAATGTAGACAATTTTAAACTTCTAGATCTGCTTCAATGTTCTCCAAGTTTCCTCAATTCCGTATGAGTAATTTTCCATCAGAAAAGTTTTGAAAACTTTAGGATAAACACGACTTATCCACTATCCGTAAGACTACCTTAAATCTGTAAAGTTGTTTTAGAATTTACAAAACAACCTAATAAGTATTATCCCATTTCACACCTACTACCACCCTGTGAGAGAGAGGCCAGCACCACTTTACAGAAGAAATGGCTTCTCTTAAACTAAAATGACCACACTTCTTTATGTCTTCCAGGGTAGGGCAGAGGACAGGCTTCACCCTAGTTGCAGGCAATTCTAAGGTCCCTAAACAAAATAAACTTTTTAATTATAAACATGCCCTACAGACAGTTCTAAACAACGTGAGCGGTAAAACACTCCTTCCTAAATATATCTCTGGTCTAAGTTGTACTTTACTGCTGAGTTTTAATGGTATGTGCATTCACTTCCAATTAGCATCTTGTTATTACCTGTCCTTTTAATAAGCGCTGTGTTCTGCGTGAGAGTTACCAGACAACTCCTGGTTCTACAGTTGGCACCAACCCACAGACTTGGTTTACAAGAGTCCTTTCCTAGAATAAGTGTGTAAAAGTTGTCTCATCTTTCTTACGGTATGAAGATATATTCCTTAACAGCAGGTTTGAAATAAACAATGATAGAAATATGATTTGGAAAACCAAAGAAACGAAACTTAAAGTACTTAATTCTATTATTCCTTTGTGACCACTCTGAGTTTTTGTGTTGAAAATTCAAAAACAGTAAGACAGCACAAACTGCAAAGTTTAATACCATAATTTGGTTAAGTACGAATTTTATGTCATAGATAAAATATGTTTACTAGGTTTGAATACTTTAAAATTAAAATGCATTCCTTGTTTAATTGTTAATTGCTTGAAAACGAAAGGAGAAATCAAGGAAAAAGTTACTGTGTATCATCCCATGATTGTGACTTACGATAATTCTGTCAAATAGAAGTAGGGTACTAGAAAGTTCTATACTCTGACACCTCTAGTCTTACTGTAAAGTTATAAGTTCTAGGGACAACATCTTAAAACTTGGAACCACCGTTCGTTATGATTTGTGTAAACAAAAAATACATACCAATGTTTTCCTTATCTTTTGGACATGTTCCAAATGATGTAGGTCTTATTCTGTTTGTATTTATGATTTTATGGAAACCTAACAGTCAGGTTTTTAGAGCTCATCAGACCATTTATTTCAATTAGCAGCAGTAATGAAATCTCTTTAAACTATTAGATGTCACTTAGTCCCTACGTAAGACAGATAGTATCCTTAATGCTTTCTGGCATGATCCACAGTTGTTTATCCTTAATAGTTTTTATATTGACTAAAAACAAGAATTTCCTTCCTATCCCTCCCAGGCCCCCCAAGTCCAAATCAGTGGGTGATCTGAAATGTTTAATTATAAACATTTCAGTTTTTTCATAAAACTTCGAAAATAACTGTTAAAAACCTGTCAACTCAAGTTCAGGCAGTAGTAATAATAAGCCAAGGCCTCGGTGCTTGTTCTAACCCTACACAGGCTGTTACCTTCAGAGGCTATAACCATCGTGGTTCCTGGGGTATTTTCCCTTGCTATGGGCAATGTTCTTCCAAATACCTCAGGATATCCTTATCTATTTCAAGGACCAGCCGTGGTCAAGTCCATGTCATCTGACTCACCTTACTTTAAGAAAATTCATCTCAAAAAATACTCTACTCCCAGTAAACTGGGACCGAGAGCCATTGTATAATCTAAAAGAAGAACATTTTTATCAAAAACTTAAATTCTTCTTCTTCTTCTTTTTCTTTTTCTTTTTTTTTTTTTTTTTTGTCATAACGGTGCCTTAGACAACTACCTAAAAGCATACAAAGGTTCATAAGGGCATTCTTAACACTGGTGCCCCTACCTTTAACATCTTCTTTGCACTCAAGAATGAGAGGGGAAATGACAACTCTGACTTCTCTAAGATTGAGAAGACAAGCATATAGCAGAGCTTTTCTAAGAACAGCAGGACAAGTAAAGGAAAAGCTATAGGAACACTAGGAGAATATCCAAATCCAGATTAACCCTTCGAGGGCTGCATTTACTAATATCTATGCACGGTTTACTTAACTCCTCCCCTCTATGGCCACAAGCAACTTTACACTAATTATCTATCGGAAGAGTCCCTGACTAGCGGCCTTGTGCTCTTTGCAACTATGTACGGAATTGACGTTCGTGTTTTACAAAGCTTTGTTGAGGCATTCCATACTTAAGACTTGGATACACAGAAAGAGCATATTTTTAAAGGTTTCAAAAGTAGGAAAAGGATTATAAATGTCATTAAATTTAAAACCACTTTAGAAGTCATACCAAGAAAAAAATACTCATTTTGTTGTCAGATTCTGTCTTCTTTTTCATACTTTATTGACTGTCACTACTCAAAATTGTCAGATTTCATTCTAAATCACTTTAGGTGTTTACCCCAAACCCAATCCACCTCAAGAGAATGAAGCCTTGCCACCACTGCATATGTTCTAGTGTTCTCTAGGCCCTAGAGCTTCAGAAATGTTTTGAGTAACAGAAACGCTGTGATCTACCAAGTAACTGATTTGAAGATTATAACCTAATTTTGAAAGTCTAAATTCCAAAGTGCTTATATTTTTAAAAATTATTTTCATTATTGTATCCTCAGGCAAGAAATGACTGGGCAACATTTGTAGTAAAAATCTGCCACTAATTACCAAATACCTCTATTGTCAGGAACAAAACCTGAGCCAATGGACTTTTCTGTACAAAGCTGACGTAAGACCACTATGATGGAGCCCGGAATAAGCTGAGCAAGATTAGCTATGTCCTATTAGGATCTAACATAGGTGAGCACTCACCACAAGCCAGGCTATGCATCTGGCCAAGGCTATTTGCTCAATGCCTCGATATGCACCAAGCAAGGCCACCAGTATACCTTCACTGTCCCACCTCCAGGAGGTGCATCAACTCTCCAGTCTATGTCATGATTTAGTTCACAGGGTTCTTGATCACCTTTGCCTTCCACTGGTCCATTACATTGATGAGATTATGCTGCTTGGACCTAGTGAACAAGTAGCAAGTACTCTAGACTTAAAGCTAAGAAATTTGCATATCAGAAGGCGATACCTCTGACTCAAATTGAGGGGCCTTTTACCTCAATGGAATTTTCAGGAGCCCTGGGGTGGGGGGCAATATTGAGATATCCTTTCTTAAGTGAGGGTAGGTTGTTGCATCTGGCCCCTCCTAAACTCCAAAAAGAAGCACAACCCCTACATGGGCCTCTTTGGACTTTGGAGGCAACCTATCCCTCACTGGAGGTGCTACCCTAAACTATTTACCAAGACACTAGAAAAGCTACTAGTTTTGAGTTCAGCTCAGAACAAGAGAAGGCTCTGTTTCAGCTGTGCTGCCACTTAGGGCCACTTGTTCCGACAGATACAGAGATGGCCTTTGGAGGTTTCGGTGGCCCCTACAGGTAAATCACAGTGCAGGCCCTTAGGATTTTGGAGGAAGATCCTAGGAACACCTTAACTCTGAACTTGTAGCTTCCAGAACTGTGTGAGAATCAGTTTCTGTTGTTTTATACACCTACTCTGTGGTACTTTATGACAGCAGCCCTAGGGACCTGATAGAAATTATACCTCATCTAATCTCCACAAGAACCTTCCATAAAGCAGTTGCTAGCACTGTCCACTTTTTGCAGGAGGCCGAGGTGACCCAGCACGGAGCAGAGCTGGGACCTGACCTCTCTGCAGTCTGGTTCTGAGCCTGAGCTCTCAACCACCGCAGCCCGGTGTGGGCAGAGGACCCCCGGCTGCACAGCACACTCCCCCCCGGTGAGCTCCACGAGCCACCCTCATGCACAGGAAGGGTGACCGCCTCATGTGAGAGCCTGGCCCCTTTCTGCCCACAGCACACTGCTGCTGAGCCCAGGTTTGGAGCGTGGGAAGAGCAAGTGACGGCTAGTGTGTGATTGGATGGCTGCCGGCGATGCCCACGAATACCTGGTATTTCATGATGATGGATTGATTTCGTTTCATGGCAGCCAGCCCACAAGCAGGGCCTAGACTTGCACGCCCCCGATGATGAGCACCTTCTGAAATTTTGCACCCCAGTCCTGGCTATGCTCCAGAAGTCTGCTTTTTGTTTTGTTTTGAAGATTTTATTTATTTGACAGAGATCACAAGTAGGGGGAGCAGCAGAGGGAGAAAACACTCCCCATCGAGCAGGGAGCTGAGCTAAAGGTAGACACTGAATGGACTGAGCCCCCCACGTGCCCCCGAGGTCTGCTTTGTAAATGACCTGCCCAACTAGCATTTTTTTAAAAAAAACATTTTATTTATTTATTTATGAGACACACAGAGAAAGAGGCAGAGACATAGGCAGAGGGAGAAGCAGGCTCCATGCAAGGAGCCCGATGTGGGACTCGAGCCCGGGGAATCCAGGATCATGCCATGGGCCAAAGGCAGACACTCAACCGCTGAGCTACACAGGTGTCCCCCAACTAGCATTTTAATTCCCAGTTCCTCTTCGGTAGTACTTGATGAATAAACATACTTTGATTTTAAATGTCATCACTGATAATCTTCATTCATGTTTTGACTGAAGCTGATCTTTTTTCTTTTTTTTTGACATTCGAAACAAATACAAACACAAAATTCACCAACCCTTGGCATTTGTGGAAACAACACTCAACTGTTTTGTTTGTTTCTTTCAAAAAGTAGACTGCCACATGTGGTACCTCATTTGTATGTGTCCAGGGTCTTGGAAGCTTGACTACCCTACTTTCTCCTACAAATGGACCTTGTGAGCTTGTTTGGAGGATCTAGCAGAGGAATACAGCTCTTCCCCTTGACCAAAGAATGGTCCTCCTCTACTGGGGAAGGTCACCCTCTTAGACTGAGTGCACAGCTTTGGGAGAGATGCACATGGAAGGGGTAAGGGGACACTCACCTTGCCTGCCAGATCAACTGAATCAACCCCGATGATCAATAGGGTGACAAATTGGGGATCCCTGGGTGGTTCAGCGCTTTGGCACCTGCCTTTGGCCCAGGGTGCCATCCTGGAGTCCCTGGATCAAGTCCCGCGTCAGGCTCCCAGCATGGAGCCTGCTTCTCCCTCTGCCTGTGTCTCTGCCTCTCTCTCTCTACGTCTATTGTAACTAAATAAATAAAATCTTAAAAAAGAGAAATAGGGTGACAAATTGTGGAAGGAGCCTCGGTGTCCATCGCAAGATGAATGGATAAAGAAGAAGTGGTCTATGTATACAATGGAATATTACTTGGCCATCAGAAAGGGCGAATACCCACCATTTCCTTCAACATGGATGGAACTGGAGGGTATTATGCTGAGTGAAGTTAAGTCAATCGGAAAAGAACAAACATTATATGGTCTCATTAATTTGGGGAATATAAAAAATAGTGAAAGGGAATAAAGGGGAAAGGAGAGACACTGAGTGGGAAATGTCAGACAGGGAGACAGAGCATGAAAGACTCCTAACTCTGGGAAACAAACAAGGAGTGGTGGAAAGGAAGGTGGATGGGGGGATGGGGTGACTGGGTGCTGGGCACCGAGGGGGCACCTGACGGGATGAGCACTGGATATTATGCTATATATTGGCAAATTGAACTCCAATAAAAAATATACAAAAAGAGACAAACAAAAGTGTCTGAAAAGAATGAACAAGATAAAATGTCAGAGACAAACGTAAATTCCACAAGTTTACAATAACAGGAGCTGGAAAAACCTAGCCTGATAATGGCATGTGTAATAAATCTGTAGTATTTAGTTGTCTATAAGCTCAGGATGAACTACCTCTGAGACACAGCCTCCTGAGATAGCCATGATGGCATCAGGCTGATGCATATGAAAGCAATATCTAGATCAGGGGAGGAGATCCCTTTTTTCCTCTTCTGTGCTCTCAGAAGACAACTGGATTATGCTCTTGATTTACTAGGAGTAACTGGTTTTTTTAGGAGTAATATCTAGTAGCAGTAATAATTTTTTATGTAGCATTTTATCATTTGTAAGTTTTCTGTGTGCAATATTTTATTTGCCCTAAATAGAAACTTCACTTCCCTGCAAAAAAAAAACAAAATAGGGTGCCAAATGTCACAGCCAGATCACCCTTCACATCCCACATTCAACTGTTATGTGGTACCACCACTGCACATCAGATACTGGGTTAGGCCCTGAACGTACACATCCATTGATTATAAGCAGGAACCGTGTCTATCTGGTTCACTGCAGTAACCCCAGGGCCTAGCTGTTGAAGAAGGTCAGGGAGGGAACGTGACCACCCATTGACCCAAGAGCTGGACTCCAGCCATCAGAGGCTCCTCGCCTCTTCCCCTGTTCTTGGAATGAATGCTACTCCCACTGTTCCCACACTGGGAGGACTTCAAGAATGCAGCCTTGAGAGAGGAACATGTCACTGAGATCATCTGAATGATATACATGACTTTACCCTGTTAAAACCTCTATAGAAACCTTTACAATTCGGGCAGGCAGGTGCAGAGAGCTACTCACTGTGTAGCCTCCCAAAACAAGCCTCACATGTCAGGTCCCTTGCTCATCAAACCCGCCACCAATCTGGCCTGGTCCACCCCCTCTGGTCCTTCTCTCCCCTCTGTGTATGGGGGCCAGCTTCCAGTTTCACCTAAGGGACTCTGAGGGTATGAACCAACACTGGTACAAGGTCCACGTGTCATGCTCCTTCAGCAGACAGATGGGCAGATGGATGGACAGCTGGCTGGCTAAGTCCACATGTTGGAAACTCTCTGGAAAGTAAACTATAAAGAGCCTGAGGGAAGTCATCTCCTCCCGGCCCTTTCCTTCCACCACGGTCCAATCAGGGACTAAACACAGAGAAGCCTAGAAGGATCTTCATTTGCCTAGGCTGAGGGTCCTTGAGGATGTTGATTTGAGTTGGGAAAATTGAACTTCGCTGGCTTCCAATCTATCCCTGGTAACCCCATGGAGGCAGAGGAATGTGGGGGAGGGAGATCTGTTGTCATCTCAGCTCTGCCAGGACCCAAAGCAAAACTCCAAAGTTGCCTTCCCTAACCTCTGTCTCTCTAAATACTTCTATATCCTCACCCTGGCCCTCACGCCACCTCTGTCTCCATATTCCTTCATCCCCAGCCGTGTCTCTGGAGCATCCATTAGCAGACCTACTACCCTGGGAGTTTTGTTACATGATTACATTCACGGCGTTGAGGTGTGAAGGAAGCCTAACGCCCTTACAGCATTATTTATTTATTTATTTATTTATTTATTTATTATTAAATAAGTTTCTACTAACTCAAACAGTTTTAGCTGGTAAGGTACGGCAAGCACATACGTTCCAAGTGAAGAAGTCGAGAGGCCTGCCCCATCTTCTCCCCCCTCGGGCCTGCTTTGCGCCTTCCAGGCTGGCGCCCAACAGAGAACCTTCAGAGCCCACGCCCTTCCCACCTGGCGCACCGCACTTCCTAGCGCTGCCGAACCACGCAGGACTTGAGCAAATCTCACGCAGAGCTGCAACCTGCACCAGGTACACACGAATGATGATGGCACCTTCTACACATGTATAGGCACGTACGTCCTATAAGAACTGCGGGGTGCGGTTTACGTTTAGGCACAGCCGTATGCACCAGGTCATAGCACCCAGTACTTATGAACACAGCCTTCTCCATAAACCTCTAAACCCTCCACTCCCCCCCCACACTAGTATCAGATGGTCAAACAGAGACATGAGGACTCCTCCATGTGACCCCCACCTCGCCCATCCTTCCTCTGCTCTCTCACCCTGGAGGAGGCACCCCTCCGCCACTAGCAGCAAATCCACGTTCTCCTTCCAGTGCTTCGGGTACAATTCCCTCCCACTTCCTCCAAGACCTTGACCTGTGGGATGTCCCCTTTCTCGGGCTCCTACCATCAACACTTAGACATGTTCCAGTTCCTCTCATCCTAAAAAAAAACAAAAAACAAAAAAAACCCACATATCTCCACAAAATCCTTCCCTTGCCTTAGTCTCCCTTCCCCTCCAGCTGTAGCCACAGTTGTCTTCTCAGCCAAACCTCATTAGAAAGTTGTCAGTGATACATCCAGACGATGGAATGTGTTTCAGCGCTAAAGAGAAATGAGCTGTCAAGCCATGAGGTGACATGGGGGAACCTTAAATGCACACTGCTAAGTGAAAGAAGCTGATCCAAAAGAACTACATACCGGATGCTTCCAACTGTAGGATGTTCTAGAAAAAACTATCGAAACAGGAAAAAGATTAGTGGTTGCCAGGGGTTCTAGGGAGGAGGAACACGAGAGGATTTTCAAGGGAATGAAAATATTCTGTATGTTTATACCTGAAGGTAACATCTTTCTCCCCAAATGTGCTCTTCTTTTGAGTCCCTTACCTCGTCAGAGAATAGCATCATAATCATAACCCAGACATCTGCACGTCATCCCGACCTTTCTCCTTGCACCCCGGGCATCCACACAGTCATCCATTCCACCTCTCAGTTACCCCCACGGCTCCACCCCCACGGCCACACAGTCCAGGCCACCAGCAAATCCCTCCTGACTCGGCAACAACCTAGCTGTTCGCCCTGCCCCTGGTCAGGATCCATCAACAGCCCCCCTCTCAAGATACACTCCAAATTCCTAAATATGAGTTCAAAGCCATCCAGGACCAGCCACTGCCTGTCTCTCCATCTCTTGCCTTTCCCTCCAGGCATTCTGTGCTTCAGCCAGACTTAATCCCCTTAAATTCCCGTTGCCCCATTGCATGCTCAATTCCCTGGGATCTTGACCTTTGCACATACTGTTCTGTCTAGAATATTCTTCCCCTTAGGATCCTGCTCTTCCTCAGTCCAAACCCTCCCAAACTTCAGTTCTCTGACCAAATGCCAAGTTCTAGAAAGCGTGCCCTGACCCACCTCCCTGCAAATGCAGTTGGATGCACCTGTCCATGGCATCATGTACTCCCCACCAGAGCAATCATCACACTTTAGCATTACTGTTCATTCCATTTTATGTCTTCCCTGCTTCACCTCAAGTTCCTGGAGGGCAGGGCTTCCGCAACTGGCCAAGCAGAGTAATCTAGAGCCTAGAAGCTGGAAGGGAAGCCAGGTGAAGTACTGAGATGGTATGTATACAGTTGTATCTAATCCCTACCCCATGAAAACACTGCCCATTCCACTAATCACAGCAGTCACAGAAGCTAAATACAGGACAGAAAAGGGACTCATCCAATCGCTTCTTGATTGCAAGCAGTGTTCTTTCCAAGCTCCTGTTTTCTAAAGCTGCAGACCTGCTTTGGAAAACAAAGAACTTACTTTGAACTTAGCTTTTAATTACTGTCTTTGGAAAACAAAGCAAAACTTACCTTTTACTTACACTGTAATTCACCTAAGAAGGGAAGGTGGCAACAGCTGGTAAGATGAACCCAGAACAGCAGCACAGTACCCCAAACTTTAACTGTTCCTGAAGCAAATCCTATAATCCTAAGGTCCTTTCTGGTGATTCTTGGGAAAACTCTTCAATTTACTTTCCTCTGTAAGGATTTGCTATTCCCGCCTTGATCATCCATAGTATAAACCTGCTTTCAAGCCATCTACTATTCTCGCCAAAATACCAAAACAAAACAAAACAAAAAAACCACCACCAACAAAAAAACCACAGGGATCAAGGATGCAAATGGCCATAAATGAAATGCGAGGCTCCCTCGAATAAGGAGAATCCCAAAAGCACTTAATGAACACCTGCTCATTCTGATCATGACACAGCCACGGAGCCTCGAGACACTATAATGTGGATCCTATTTTACAGAAAGGTCCTAGTGCTATCTGCCCAGGAACAAGCTGCGTCAGAAGACAATTCTTAAATAATTTAAAACCCAAAACTGTAGAGGCAACGCACACAGAAGCAACAAATCCAGAATGACCAACGTGATCTGGCTCTACAGACCTGCGTGCGTTAAAATTATGTTCCAGTTCTGACTGCAGGCTTTTCTCGTAACAAATATATAAAAGTGCAGGAACAGAACTTTTTTTTACAGTTCAGTTTGTCATCTCTATTTTTTTGGCCCCCAGGCGGAGCGTCAGTGGAGGTACGACAACACCTCTGCCCCCACTTTATTCTTTCATCAAGTCAAGAACCAGAATTAAATGTGTACGGAAAGCAAATGGGATGTACCTTCATTACCAAACGCTGTTATGGGATTTGTACAGAAGTTGGCGGAAAGAATCACGTAGACGGAAAATAAGCAGTACTATGACACGGGGTGGAATTTTCACTTGCTCAAATACTACACATTGATCTGGGCAGGAGGGTACAGTCTGAAGCCGACACCCACACATTTCATGTCCATACAAGAATCTTTCTCGGCTTCTAAGTTTGAGATCTGTGCCTGTGTTTTTAAGTATCAGACCCAAACGTGACACTTCCTGCACTCAGCTCTCCTCTGCAGCCCACCAGTCGCCTCTGCCCTCTTGCCTGGACACAGCCCTGTTCCTGAAGGACCGGCAAGCCCTGGTGACACGCCTTGTTCTCTGTATCTCCTCCTGCCCAGGCCTTGACCTGTGCCCTCACCCTGTGCCCACGCGCTCACGTCTTCTCCACCCACCCGCACCCAATTCACTTCCCGCGATGTACATCACCGGGGCCGGGCGCCCTGAGCTCCTCTGGCCTGCTCTCTCCGGGACCGCACCTTCAGGGGCCCAGCCCGCTCTCCGGCCAGCCTTAACCACCTCCACCTCCACCCCCACCTGCCTGGGAAAAGCTCGCTTTCCTCCCCATTCCCCCGCGGGAGGCACACATCAGGAACCCAGAGCGGGTAACCGGGAATTTGTGCTTAATTTGAGGCAAACTGTCCTTCAGACCTGCCCTGTTTATTTTCATAAGACACATTTATACTCCCAAGCAGGTTACCCGAATTGCCTCTCTCTCTCTTACAAGATGACATACGGATAATATGAAACCCTTCGTTTTCATCTATCTTATCCACTTTTTACCAAGTTTTTGCTTGCCTTTCCTTAAATCCGGACATCATGACCTTTACTTAAGAATATAAAGCAAATCAAGTGATGCAAAACTTTTAGATGATCCGTGTTTCTGGGTCCGGGAGCTGTGGGGACAGCTGCCCCCCGACCCCCATCCCCAGCTGCAGCTTCTTTGCCACCGTCTCCCTCTGGGCTTCTCTATAGGATTTCCAGCTGGGAGGGAGGAGGGGGCTCCATTCCCTGGGTAACAAGGAGCAGGCTTGGGGATTGCCTGTACTGCCTACTTTTCCCTTTGAAGACAGGACCCTCTACCTGGATGCATCCAGAAACCCAAACTGGGCAGAGTCAGCTGGAGGGCGAGCTTTTGTATGAAAACCAGACTTTCTGTTGCTTATTTACTCCTCGCCCAGCTCCGTATTTCAGCCTTCCTCACAGAGCAGTTGCCATAACCCCTGGGCTCCTTCTGTGGCTTCCGCCCCAGGGAATTCCTCTCTGGCCACTGAAGCTCTCACTTCTTTGGGCTGTGCTCTCTGTTTCCATACGTGAGTCGACTCAGACTTTCCAGAACTCCCAGCTGTACCTGCTTCGTCTCATCTGGATTAACAGCAAACCCAACTGGTGACCCAGCAAAGACCTGGGCAGGAGACCCTTACTGGCCCCACAATCTCCAGGGTCTTTAGCACTGATCACCTCCCTGCACTTAAGTCGAAGAAACTCGCCCCAAGCGGACGCTTAACTTTCCCCCCAGGATGTCCCTGTCAGCGGTTCACTTTCCAAATCTGCGGCGGTGCCGGGATGCGACTCCGGGGAACTGAGAGCACCAGGGCGTGAGTTTTCAGAGTTGGCCAATTTCCCTTTTGGAAGTTTCTCAGAAAGACAGAGAGGAGAACAGGAGAAACCAGAGAGCGAGAGCGGGGCGGTACTCCCCATCCACCCGGGCCCCCTTCGGACCTGGACCCCGCTGGGCAGGCACGTGGACCGGCCTCTGCTCGCGAGGCAG
This sequence comes from Vulpes lagopus, assembly GCF_018345385.1. Taxonomy (NCBI): domain Eukaryota; kingdom Metazoa; phylum Chordata; class Mammalia; order Carnivora; family Canidae; genus Vulpes; species Vulpes lagopus. Next base: position 95,621,906 of record NC_054825.1, on the reverse strand, counting down.
CGGCGCGCTCCGGTGCTTGGCAGGTGAGCTCGGGAGCCCAAGCGCGGGCTCGGTCCTGGTTTAGCACCGACACCTGGGCGTGGGGACCCCGTCGTGGCGACCGCAGGTGACACCAGGAAGGAAGGACTGAAGAGCGAATACAGAAGGGGCAGGCGGAGAAGAGGCCCTCCGGTGCCCGAGGCCCCTTGCCCCCGTCGTCGCTGGAAGGGGCGCCGCGCCCTGCGCCCCGCGCCCCGCGCCCTGCACCCTGCGCCCCGCGCCCTGCGCCCTGCACCCCGCGCCCTGCACCCTGCGCCCTGCACCCCGCGCCCTGCACCCTGCGCCCTGCACCCCGCGCCCTGCACCCCGCGCCCTGCACCCCCTGCACCGCCGCTTACCTTGCGGGAGTACGGGGGCTTGCTCAGGTGGATGCCGTCGCGGACCAGCTTGTCCCTGATCATGATCTTCAGCTTCAGCTTGGGGTAGCTCACCAGCTCCCTGCTGCGGGGGTCCCCGCGGGGGCCCGGGGCCGCGCCGCCGCACGGCTCCCCCCGGCGGCCGGAGGGCACCGCGACCGCGACCGGGACCGGGACCGGGACCGCGGGCGGCGGCGGCGGCTGCGGCTCGAGCGTGAAGTAGAGGCCGGCGGCGGCGGCGTCCTGCTCCCGCAGCCGGCGCACGGCCCCCAGGATGCGGCGGCGGTGCGCGGGCGCCAGCACCCCGATGGCGTCCAGGTCCGGGTCCCCGATCTGCTTGCACACCTCCAGGTCGTCGTAGCCGTTGTCCACGAAGGACTCGGCGTACTGCGCGAGCTGCAGCGCTCTCAGCCACTCGTAGACTACGTTGGTGCCCATGGCCGGGCCGGCGGCACCAGCTCCCCAAGTTTGCAGCCTCCTGCGCGGGGGCGGGGACCGCGAAGTTTGCCGCGGAGGGGCCGGGCGAGGGCCGGCGCGCGACGGGGGCGAGCGGGAGGGCGGCGAAGGGAAGTCCCCGAGCAGCCGGAGCTCGCGGGCTGGCGGCTGGGCGAGCCGCTCCGCGCCGCCCCTGGATGCGCCGCCGCCGCCGCCGCCGCCGCCGCGGGGAGGGAGGGGGGCGGGGGAGGGGGGAGGGGGCGGGGGAGGGGCGGGGCCGGCTCGGCCGCGGGACGCGCGCGGGTCAGGGGCGCGCGGGGCCGCCCCCGATGCGCTGCGCCCGGACCCGCCGGGGAGCGAGCGCGGGTCGCTGCGGTCCTCGGGGCGGGGCGGGGCGGGGCTCGCGCGGCCACCTCGGGGCGCTCCAAGGAGCTGCCGCCGCCGCCCGGCTCCGCCTTCCCGGGCCCCGAGTCTGCGAAAGTTGGAGACGGGGTCGTAGGTCCGGCCGCGCTGGGCGCGCTCCCCGCGGTCCCCCCCCCCCCCCCCCGCCGGCTCCTCCGCTCGCAGGGTGGCTGCCGCCGCTCCGACCTGCACCGCGGGGACCCGGAGTCGCCCCCTGGCGCCTGCCGTCCGGGGAGCGGAGTCCGTGGGGCCTCCCGGGCTTGCTCGGGGCCTGGGCGCGGGGCCCGGGCGGCAGGTGCCGCGGACCGAGAGCCCCGCCTGGAGCCCGTCCCCCGACCCCGGCCCCCCTCCCGGGGCGTGGAGACCCCGCGCGCGGGTACGTGGTGCGGCGAGCCCCCGGCCCCCGGGCCGCCAGGACCTGCGCCGGCCCCCAGGAGCCCGCACCCCGCAGGCGGGCAGCTGCGCACTTCAGACTCGCTTCCAGAACTGCGCATTTCGCTCTTTTTTTTTTTTTTTTTTGGCAAAGGTGTGTTGGGGGGGGGTCCTCTTTCCCTAAATCAGAAGAGCTTAACCCCTTTAGGGACACAGGCCCCTTAAAGAACCAAACAACTGCTTTCACCCCTTCCCCCCCCCCAGCAAAACACCCGACGCAGGGGCACCCAAAATGTTCCCTGCAGTTTGGGGGGTTGCAGAGGAAGGGTGTCTGGTTCCCACGTTGAGAGCAGCGAGCTGCCTGGAAGAACCTGCCGCAAAGGAACCTGTTGCGGAGTGGGAGGGGATGAGCGCGAGGGGCGGTCGGGCTACCTGTGGGCCCCCGCCCCCGCCGGGCCGTCGGGGCCACCCCTTCCCGAGCCCAGGCTCCGGGTGCGTTTCTCCGGGCGCCGGGATGCTAGAAGCATCCAGCCCTCCCCGCCCCGCGCTGCCGCCGCCTGTCCCAGGCCAAAGCAGACTCACAGTGCCCCCTCGCGGTCGCGCAGGCGAATTTCAAGGCGTTGTCCAAATACTTTATTCACCGTGGGAAAGGGAGCTGAATCAAAGCTTCATATTAGTTCCCTGCACCACTTTTAAATCGCAAATGTTGCATCGCGTTTATCTTTGCACCCCGCCGCTCTTTCATAAGGACCTTTGGCTTTTAGGAGAAAAATGTTTCAGCAGTCTGAAGTATGCTGCTGAAGACCTAGAGTATAGGAGATACTTATTTGGAACTCACTGTATGTCAGGCATCTACCTATGGGTGCGTCTCCATGTCTCTAAGTAATATTATAAACAGTATCTTACAGAAGAAGAAATTGAGGAAGCAGAACACTAATCTGACCCCCCCCCCCCCCCAGATGTCACCGTTCACGGTGGAGCAAGGGTTAGAACTCTGGAGGGGTAAATTCAGCTCCTGTCTCCTAGCTGCTAACCTTCCCAGGCACTGTATGCTGGAGGAAACAGTGGGACTGTTTGTAAGAAGGGAGTCCCTCTTTTTAGACTAGGAAACTTAAAGCTCCAGGACTTTATCATTGTGGGATTTTTTCCTTTTTGAAAGATTTTATTTATTTATTTGACAGAGACAGAATGTGCACAAGCAGGGGGAGGGACAGAGTCTCCCCGCTGAGCAGGGAGACCAATGAGGGGCTTGATCCCAGGACCCTAGGATCACGACCAGAGCAGGAGGCAGATCCTTACTTAACTGAATGAGCCACCCAGGCACCCCCGTTGCAGACTTTTTCTTTCCCACGTCGTGAGGAAAGTCCAACAGGGCTGCTTAGCAGTTCTTTGCTTGCTTATATACAGCCTTTCCCCTATGGGAGCTTAGACATTCACCTTGTCTCATTAATCCTCTGGGAAGGCAGCAAGTATTTTTATTTCCATTTTATAATTAGTGAAACTGGTTTAGGGGAAGATAAATGACTGGCCCAAGGTCATACAGTAAATCAGGACGGAGACAAGAACAAACCTGCAGTGTCAAACTGTCTCCCCAACAGGCAGCAGTGATTCTCCTTTATTTATGTGCAGAGTCACCATCCAATTAGGAAATAAAGCATTCTGGTGCTCTCTTTGGAAGGGATGCCTCTTATAAATTAATCGATTGTTAATCAGTCATAAATAAAACTTACTGTTACCTCTAGAGAAAACCTGCTCTCTGGAGACTTGTGAACTGTAGAGATGCTTTCTCTAGATATCCTACTTGTCTCCTACATTTGCTTACATCTTTTATGTGTGAACCCTCAGGCTTCTATCTTTCTACTGCTTGCCGTAGCGTAGGGAACCTAAGCAGATTTAGTTCTGGAGGCTACTGCATGTAACTTCAAATGCGGAGATTTTATAGCCTAAGTGTGTCTCTACCCATGGCAAAGTCCAAAGTAAAACTGGCAGGAATGATTGGCTAACTTTAAGATTTGGAAATAGGATTTGAGAGGTAGGAGGCCCTTCAAGATTATTTCAAACACCCACATTTACTAACCTAAGTTCACACAGCTAGCTCGTGGCAGAACCAGGGCAAGAGCCAGATCCGTTTCCTCATCTGCTCCTTGCAATGTGCTATATTACTTCATTTTTTCTGTAAGTGCTTGGCTGCTGTCAAAATCATTCATTTACTCATCAAATGTTTATCCTGTAGGCATTCCAGTGCCAGTCACTGAGGTAGAAAAGAGAAGAGTTTTCTTCATGAATTGGAACTGAAGAAATTTCAGCATTTTAACTATGTAGAGAATAAATGGATAGGGATTTTTTAATGTATTAGTTCATGAATTAGGAAGATTACAAAGGTGATATTTTCTAAAATATTTAATTAATTATCCAAATTCTTTGAATCATAACATTAGCCAAAATCTGAAATTAAACTATATTTCACATCCAGACAAAAATGCACTTAAACAAAACAAGTGGCTATTATGCTCTTAGGCATAGCCTTAGAACAAATTAATTTACTCAACACACACTGTCAAGTACCTATAATTTTACAAGTACTTCTGAGTGGTATTGCTTTATTAGAGTTTTTTTCTTACATAAAAATGTATGTAACATTTATCATTCTGTTTATTATTTAATATGTTTGGGGCCAGATTTATTTATTTGTTCACTCATTTATTGCAGAAAGAACTTCTTGCCTAATGAAAATCAAGGAAAAGTAGGCTGTGAAAAAAGTTTCTTTTTAGGCACCATTTTAGAATTGTTTTGTACTGGTCATACCTCTGGCAAAATGCCTTACTGGTGCTCTCAGTTAATCAATGAATGATAATTATATTCAGGTTTTAAATTCTATCAATAAACAGCTTTTCCACTTTGTTCCAACTCCATAACTTAAGGATATAGAGTGAAAAATAATTTGTTTTGAAATTTTCTTGGTGCCACATAAGGTTTCATAGCATTTTATTTCAAAGATAAATGTTCTCACACAGGGTGTGTAAAAATTAAATTCCATTAACATCTATTAAATGTCAGTCCCTAGGGTGTCTAGCCTTGTAAAAGTCAAGTATATATAATATTAATCTCAAAATGCAGAATATGTTTCACCTCTCCCTAATTCTGAGCTAAAAAGCCTCTAGAAGGAACATATGCCATAGGGAGAAATGAGAACAATACACTTGAGTGATGTAACAGGCAATCTGTGCTCCAGTGGCTGGGAGAGAGGCGTTGGGTTGGCAACTACAGTAGCGGCAGGCTGGGTGGAGGCGTCTGTTAAAATGTCTGAGCTGTATACATTATACTTGTGTGTGACAACACATATATGCAAGAAGGAGAGACAAGGAGCAGTAGGGAGTCGCAGCAGGATACCATTAGATGATTCATTTCTATTATAACAGGCCTTTCTTTAAGGAAGGAACAAAGGGTAAAAAAAAAAAAGATGTTCAAGAAGTCAGAGACCAGGAGGTCACTAACAGAAAGCTAGCCAAACAAGATGCTAATAGTGATCTACAATAAAATGAGATTCATTCTTAAAAATTCTTATCCTCTTATCTCTGGTAATCCCCAAACGGTCTATTTTTTTTAATGCACCCACAAAAAGGGGAAAGTATTAGTCCAGTGTTTCCAAAGATAAAAATGATTGGTGGAGTATTTTGTTAAATAATAATAGGCAGCTCTTAGGACTTTCTTTTTTTTTTAAATCTGTCAGCAAAATTACCTTAAACTTAGGTTGGTATAATCTCATACAAATGAAATGATATTGATGAAAGCTATTTCAGACAAGTGCAAGTTATTTATGTAATCACAACAATGAAATCCCTCAATTTATGACCAGGTGTACAAATTTAATAAATATTAGTTGTTCCCATCTAACAGTTGACTTCAATTCAGGAGTTAGGACAAACAATTTGATGCAGATTACTTCCTGAGGTCTATCTGGCTCCAGATGACTTAGGGGGTTGTAGGTCATCTCTTTTGAAGCAAAGTAATTTCATGTTTTTTGTTTTTTGTTTTTTTGTAAATCTTAATTCTTTCTTATTTGATTTAAATTTGCTGTTGAGGGACACCTAGTGGATCCACTCAGTGGATATACCACAAGACTCTTGGTTATGAATTTGAGCCCTATGTAAAATATAGAGATTACTGAAAAATAAAATATATATTTTTTTAATTTTGCAATTGGAAGATATATTCTAAAACTCTTAAATCCGTAACTTACAAGAAACTGGCACATAATTAGAACTTCTTATCACTTTTCCAGCTTTGGAGATAGGTAGTGTGCATTGCAGTTTTGAAACTCTGACTTTTGAGACCACTTTTGATATACGTATGAAATCTCAGACTTTATGTGTCAACATAAAACCTGGGTGGAGCATCAGATCCTTAGAATAGCAAAGCCCCATTCCTAAAAGGATAGTTGACAAACCCAGGTGTAGTAGATGTCCTGACTACATCTTTAAAACTTTTCAGTTTATCAGTTTTACCAAAGTCTAATTTCGGATTTTCTCTAGGGGTTGTTCAGCTATCTTATCTGAGTGAGCCCAGACCCTCTTGGATGGTCATGGTCTTGGCAGTATGCTCTTACCAAGGGTGTTCTGACTTCAGAGAGCTTGCTAGTGACTTGGGCAAGGAAAGGGGGTCTTCAGGAACCTGCCCAGAAAAAATATAAATTATACATTCTTTATATTGTACACCAGGACAAATTCAATTTGAAGTTCACATTACCGAAGTTTTAAAAGAACTATTAACCAAGTATTGAATCTAAAACAAACAAACAAACAAAAATAACCCTCAGTATCATAATGTAGTAAGTCCAGGAAGTAGCTATTATCCCTAAAAGTTGAGGAAACCAAGAAACGAGGTTGGGATTATGAGAATACAGACACTTGGAGGAGGAGCCCTGCTGAGCTGGGACCTAGAATTTTCAGGACCTAGGTTTCCTGAGAAACCTGTGCTGCTTGATTGGTTAGGAGAAAGGCAAGCTGCCTGATTGGTTATGAGAAAAGACCCTGTGAGCTAGAATCAGACCTGTGAGGAAAGGGTACCCTCTCTCTGGTGCAGGTACGCCAGGAGTTCAAAGGAGGCCCACAGAGAAGAGGTTTCTGGGGTGGGTTGGTGACTGGCTGGAGCAGAAACCTCAGACAGGTTTCTAGGAGTTTAGAAAGTTAGAAACTGAATCCTACCCTTATTGGATGAAAAACTATTGTGGGGGGGATCCTGACAGGAAGACAGAACACAGCAGAAGACTGCAAGTCCTTCCTTCTTTTTCCTGCCTTGCAGTCTACTTTTAACCCACTGTTAACCAAAACGCAACAGGGAGCCTGCTGATACATCAGAAATGTGGTGCACTGAGTCCCAGTGCCAGCATCTCAAAGTGCAGGATAAAATGGTAGGTGGAGAAATGAGAAAAAAATCATCGGCACAACCCCAATGGAGAGAGATTTGCAATATCCAGCAAATCTCATGTTCATTTACCCTTCAGTTTAGCAATCCTGCTTTTATGAATCTGTCCCCAAAATAAAACTAGTGAAAAAAAATGTTCTTAATTAAGTATCGATAAGACCATCCATCACAGTACTGTTTGTATTAGCTAAATACTGGAAGCAGTCCAAATGTCCAATCAATAAGGAACTGATGGAATAAGATATGGAAGAAGTTAACACAATGAAGTAGTTGGCAACTGTTAAAAGGAATGAAGACTATCTCCACCCACTAGCACGGAGTGATCTCCAGGATATCACTATTTGAAAAAAAAAAAAAAAAAAGGCAAGCTGGAGGAAGATGCTTACAGCATGCTCCTCTTTATTTAAGGAAGAGGAGTTATGAATATATGCCCTATAATTTTTGAAATGGTTACCCAAAAAGAAATGGATGGAAACGGTGGAAGGGATGGGGACAGGACTTAGACTTTAAATAATTTTGTTTCATGGATTTGGCTGTGAAACCATGAAACATAAGCATAAAATAAAAATAAATTTTTAAAGGTAATTTCCCCAAATTAGAAATAAAATGAAATTGGGGCGCCCAGGTGGCCCAGTGGTTAAGTGTCTGCCTGCGGCCCAGGGTGTGGTCCTGGAGACCTGAGATAAAGTCCCACATCGGGCTCCCTGCATGGAGCCTGCTTCTCCGTCTGCCTCTCTCCCTGTGTCTCTCATGAATAAATAAAAAATAATAATAAAAAAATGAAATTGTTTGTTTTGTAGTAGCATAACTAAATAGACAGGAGCTATCCAGGAGTCTTTTAAAAGTAGTTAATTTGACCATACATGTCTGATGGGATTGCCCGGAGGAAAAAAGAAAAACAGCAACAGATAGTAAACTATTTTCAGTTATGAGACTGTTGATGGTAGTATTTGAGTTATTACACAGAGATTATTTTGTGTATAATGTGGCATAAATCAAATGAGTAATGGTGTTGAGATCCAATATTTCTGGCACAACTGAAAGGAGACAGAGTTATCAGATCAATGAATTTTTTTAAAAAAGAACTCTATAGTCCTAAATTTTAATCTACAATGTCAATATGAATTCATAATGTATTTTATCTTAAAAGAAAGGCAAAAAACCCCACAAAAGGACAAAAACATTTCTTAGCTCTCCAAAATGTTTTTTAAAATGTTTTTTTTTTTTAAATTGACTCTATAGTAATGAGATCTTAGCACCCAAACTCTGTTTCTCTAATACTGTTTCTCACTAAAAGGAACTATGATTCTTCAAAGAAATATCTGGAAAACAACAACAAAATAAAAACAAAAGGCAACAACAACAAGAAAGCCTGATTCCAGATTTAGGAAAGGAAATGATCCAGATTATCTGGAGAGTTTTTTCATACCAGAAGGGCAAAGTATCTGCCAAAGACTGCTAGACATGCCAAAGGACACAGGAACCAAGTGAAATAAGCTCCCATCAGACAAAGATGGAATAATTTGAGCATTATCAATCATGATCATAAGTGTAATGAATTGAAACTGATCAAATATGTTTAAATTCATAAGTTCCTATGATATTTTAGTAAACCCCTAATTGGTAGCTTTTAGAGGATGTTAGAGAACCACTTCATTATTTTAAAAACTAGTACATACAGGGGATGAATTTAGCACTTTTCCTATAGGATCTGTACCTCAAGAAACAAAATAACTGATAGGGAGAAGTTTCTTCGTAGAGCATCCCAGCTTGGAAAATTTAGAATATCATTAATGTAACTACTAATAAAGTAATGTATTTACCAGTGAATCTCAAAGGTTCCCTGAAACTCCTTCAGGGGCACCAAAATTAAATATTATTTTCATGGCAATATGAAGACTATTAGCCTTTTTCACTGTCTTAATATCTATATTGATGGTATCAAAAGTGACAGTGAGCAAAACTATTGATACCTCAGCACCCACCTATCATAGCGGTGGCACCAACTCTACTACTTTTTTTTTTTTTCTTAATTAAACGTATTTATTCACAGCATGCTTGATTCTGTGACAAGCAGGCCTGTGCCCTGCTCATTCTGGCTTAAAAGGGCAGTGTGTTCTGTGGACAGGTGCCTGAAGCTCTACCTCTTAAACTCCACCTGTGTGTACACCTTGGTGATGTCATGGTACCTGCCCTCAGGGGGCTGGTAGCTGGAGATTGGTGGTGTGTAATCTGGCCCTTCTGTTTCAAAGGGGAACAAGTTGGGGTCCCGCTTGGTAGCCTCCTAATGTAGCTCTGGGGATATGAGTTTCAGCTCCTGCAGAGCTTCCTGCTGGGACTCAAGCATAGATGTGATGGCATCCTTCTCCTTTGCGTGCTCTTGATGCTTGTACAGGGACGACTTCTTGAGAAGCAGAGCTCTCCGCTCACTCTCCTCAAAGGGAAGCTCCACATTAGACCGCTGTCTTGTTTTATCCAAGAGCTTCACAGGTGTAATAAAAGCAGCCCTCTGGCGGCTGCTTCATTGCATTCTCTACTACCACACACTGCAAGAAAAAAAAAATAAGCCATTTTCATCTAAGAATTTCTTAATGAAGCAGTAAAAATTATTAATTGTATTAAATCTTGACCTCAAGGTACTTAAAAAATTATTCCATGTAATAAAATGAGAAACACTCATTAAGCACTTAGGCTCAATATTATCTCTGATGGTCATCTCCTTGAAAACCACTTGTGTGATTGTTTGAGTTACCAGCTGAACTAGCCACTTTCTTCATGGAACACAATTTTCACTTTAAGGAATGACAAGTGGTTGTCGAAACAATGACTCTGTTGTCTGTGGTAAGATTCAAGTTTTCCAATAAAAATTTAAATTTGGGAAACTTGAATTTGCCACCATAAGTTTGCCTGCTTCCCACTACTTACAGGCTTTTAAAAAATAACATTAATGGTTATTAATGAATTTTTTTGATATTTAACAATGAAATATGTCCACATTTGGAAGATCTACATATATCAGTGACTCAGTATTTTTCAAATATGTCACAATCACGCATGGTAAGAGATCTATGCAAAGAACAAGATAAACCAATGGATTTTAATATAACAGAATATAAAAAGCTCATTAAATGGTTTCAGATTTCACATTGTAACTAACCTTTAGAAAACAGCCATTTGTCAAGTTTTTGTATAGTATCCAAGAATATCTACAATTATCTGAAAGGTATATTAAAATAATCCTTTGACTTCCAACAACACATCTTTGTGAATGTTAGATTTTTTTTTAATGTACTTCAACTAAAGCAACATATTGCAACAGATTGAATACAGAAGCAGATAGAAAACTCTTGTCATCTATTTTATTAAACTTAGACATTAAAGAGATTTGTAAAAATGAAAAACAATGTTTCCTTTCTTATGAGCTTTTTATTTTGGAAAATATAACTATGTCTCATGAAATTATGTTACTTGTGCTAACAGGTAAGAACTTATTGTTAGTTTAAGTAAATATTTTAAAGTTTTCTTAACTTTAATTTCTAACGTGAAATATCAGTAGATAAAATCTACATAAACAGATGCTCTGTAATGTCAGAGGCTGACAACATCACTAAAAAGGTGACACTCAGATATTACTATTACTTCCTACTGGACGTAGACACTATCTGTGAAGTACTCTTGCCAAAAGTAATATGGAGCCTGATACTGATCAGAGCTTTACATCTAGTGATTATTAAGAAATGCAACAGATGAAAATGTGATAAATGCAATCAGCAAAATTCAACTGAGGGAGACTCTGCAGACAAAACTCACCAGTTTCCTTGAATAAAAACATTGGGGGTAGGTTTGGGGTGGGGAGAGGAATTGAGAGAGAGAAAGAGAAGACTTTGACAAGAGAAATAAGAAGTAGATCAACCAATTTTAAAATATGGACTTCTTTTCTGGAACCTGATTCAGGCAAGCACGGTTAAATACTGTTACATGAAAATGAGAAAAATGTGAACACTGACTAAATTGATATTAAGAAATTACTGATAATTTTTAGATATAATATTCATACTGTAGTTATATGTGTTTTCCTTTTTTTAAGTGTAGACATTCTATAGATATGAAAATTTTAGAAATGAAATGATATTAAGCCTGGGATTTGCTTCAAAATAATCTGGAGAGGTAGGAGATGATAATATATGAAACAAGACTAGCCATGGGTTCATTGTTGATGCTGGGTGATAGTAAATTTGGCTCATTATATTCTTTACTATGTTACATTTATTTAAATGTCCATAATAACAAACAAATACACAGTCTATATCAACTCCACATTCTTCCTGTAGGGTGACCTACAACCTGCAGACAGACACAAGATGGCCTATTGTAATTAAAACACAACACTTATATTCCTCAGAGGGTGAGATTGATGGTCACAGAGATCAGAGATCAGAAATACTATGTCAAGGTCAGATTTGCAGAGGGCCAGAACCATAATTGCTGAAAGGAGCTCTATATACAGTTCATGTTCTGTGTACAAGTAGAGCAGAACTAGAACTTAAAAATTAGAAAGATATTTTATGACATTATTTTATTTGTCATTTAATCTTTCTTAAGTGCTCTCATGTATCAAGCATCATTCTAAGCTTGGAGAAATAGCTGTGCCCAAGAGATACAGAGTTTCCATCCTCATGAAGCTTAAATCAGTAGCTCTGTATTTCATTTTTTTTTATTTATTTATGATAGTCACAGAGAGAAAGAGAGAGAGGCAGAGACATAGGCAGAGGGAGAAGCAGGCTCCATGCACCAGGAGCCCGATGTGGGATTCGATCCCGGATCTCCAGGATCGCGCCCTGGGCCAAAGGCAGGCGCCACACCGCTGCGCCACCCAGGGATCCCAGTAGCTCTGTATTTCAGATGAAGGTAAATAATATGAAGAAAAATATAGGAAAGAAGAAAAAATATCCTGAAATACTTGGAGGACAGAGTGTTCAGGGTTAAGGGCACCACAAATGCAAAGGTACTGAGGCAGCTCCAAGCATACTGCATTTGGGGAAGCAAGAAGGTGTGTGTACCAGAGCAAGGTCAAAGTGTGGGAGAGTGGTGGCCATTGAGTAGGGAGAGAGATAGGACCAAGTCACCAAAAGGATGTTGGAGCTTTCTTCAAACGTGGTAGAGAGCAACTGGAGGGTTCTGAGGGGAACTTGAGCTGATTAGTAATTTAACAGGACTCCTCTGACTGCTCCATGGAGTAGAGACCCCAGGGACCAAGATCAGAGGAAGTGAGGCCACCCAGGAAGCTTCTTCGGGGGTCCTAGACCACTATTGTGGTACACATGGTGCAAAGTGTTCAGACTCTGTGATGTACTAGTGGTACTTGGTGGTTGTGGACTGTGAAAAAGAGGAACCAAGGTGGACTCCTACATTTTTGGCATGAGCAACGAAGAGAATGAGTTGCCACATTCTGAAATGAAGAAGATGGAGAGCAGTGCATTGGGAGTGGGGGTGGAGAGAAAGTAGGACTCTTCATCTGGACACTTGGAGTTTCAGATGCCTGATGCATGTCAGCGGAGTTGTCAAGGGGCTGGGGGGGGGGGGTGGGGGTTGTAGCTAGGGCACAACAGTGGGAAAGAAATGCAAAGGGGCCATTTCAGCATGTAGTTGATATTTAAAGTCCTCAAAAGAAGTAAGATTGGATTAAGGAGAGCCAAGGATCAAAATGCAGGGCATCCCAACATGGAGAATCAAAAGGACTCTAAGAAGCCACAGCAGGGAAGCAGAAGGAGAAGCCAGTGAGGTGGGGATCTAGGAGCTGTGAGTAAAGCCGTTGCAAGAAGGGAATAAGCGATCCACTGTCGCTGAGGGATCCAGAGACGTGGGAACCAACACTAACCTCAGATCTGGAGGCCAGTTTCTGGCCTTGTTGGGAACAGTCTTGACCAGAATGGGCTCTGTAAAGACCGAGGAAAAAAAGCAGAGGTGGCCATAGAAACAAGCACTTCAGAGGGGTGAGTGTAAGGGATCTGATAAATGGGGCAAGGACCACAGAAGGATACCTACTAAAGGAAGTCTTATTTAGTGACAGGAGAAATTGCTAGATGCAGGGCTGTGGAGAAAGTGATCTAGCAAGAGGGGAAGCAGGTGGTGCAAGAACAGAGCCCTTGGGTGGCTGGGAGAGGAAGGAGTCCAGGGCTTGGAGGGTCCAGCCTTGGGCAGGAGCCCAGCTGGTTCCCCTGCTTTGTGACAGGTCCAAAAGCAGCGTCTGTGGGGACAGACACAGGGAGGTGAGGGTGTTTGGTGATGAGAGGATGTGAGAGTTCTATTCTGACTCTGACCAAAGGCAAGGTCATCTGATGAGAAAGGGGAGGAAGGCAGGGGAAGTGAGAAATGGTGTAGACTCAGTCATGCTAGAGTGTGGGAGCATGAACTGACTGGAGAAATGTGGCAGGCATCCAGGCGATCTTGGGGCGATGTTTGAGGCTGACGGTCACAAATGTAATGAGACCAGTAAACAGGATTGTGTATTCTCCTTCAGCGGCGTCGAGATGCTCAGGTGCAGGTGCAGAGCTCGAGGAGGGTATGCTTTGACCAGACCTTGGCATAGAGAAAAATACAGAGTAAAGTGGGATGGGATTTACATGTAAGAAATGAGAAACTGGAACAATCAAACTTAACAATTTGACAGTCGTTCTGTTATCTGGTATAAAGCAAAGAAAGAATTGATCTAGCTAATCAAAGGATCTGACTAATAAAAAAAACTTTGTAATATAGGATTATACATTTTTAATGGATTAGTATGAATAAAATACCTGCTGCAATCATACTGGCAACCTTCTTGATTCAGAAGGCAATGTGGTAACTTGGGGTTATAAATATGAGCATCAATTACTGTATTAATAAAAGAAGTATTAGTCTTGTTTTTAGATAAGGGAAAGATGATTATACTTGATAGGATTCCAGATAACCCAACTTACATTCTAATTGAAATTCCTTAATATAACCTACCACCCTAAAAATGCCGCAGGAAAGGAAATCACAGGACTCAAAAATCTTTTTCCAGGGCCTGAGATTAGTGGTGGAGAGGATAAAGACGATTTACAAGTCACTGTGAACACAGAGAGACATAAATTTCAGGCACAAAGGAAATAAAAGAAATGAGCACCAAAGCTATATGAAAGGAAGAGTTTCTTCTTTAAATTTTATTGCATTAATTTAATTCTATACCTAGAAATAGTGAAAATGACTTAAGGCAATTTTTTTCTTTCCAGAAAATTCTGATAGATTATGCTTTGATAGGTAGAAGGGGAATAACTTATAAAAAAAAAATACCATGAAAGATTTATAAAATAGAAAAGCTATAACATAGACTTTTTCCAAAGACACTGAAATTTAGGATCTTTGGAAAAACTATGTTCTCCAACAAGTTCTATGAGATTAATGGAGAAAGTGTTTAAATTCTTTTTGACAAAAATCTTAGCGTGTCCATTAAAAAATGGAAAGTCTCTGAGAAGACAACTAGATGATAAATAAGAATACAACAATAAATTATGTTACCTTGCAGGAATTGATGTCTCTATATCTTCTAGTTCCTGTGGAATTTCAGGCAAGAGCAGATTTCTCTGAAGCAAGTGGTGTCGACGTCAGCCTGTGCTAGAAACACAGCACTCTGCCTTTCTTTAAAACACACAGAAAAAAAAAAAAAACAACAACAACTTTTTTCCCCCATACTTTCAAAGGAACTCTTATGTGCTATTATAAGACAAGGAATTAGTGAATGGCTTTATTAAAAAAACTACAGAGTAATCTATAAGCCACACAAAGTACAGAGTAATCTATAAGCCAAATATTTTAACATGACGTCCTTTAGTAAAATTCTATTTTCCCTGTAATAATATTGCATTCCAAATTCCCCTTTTATATAGATATCTCAAATGTACAATAGTTAAGACAAAAGGAAGTTCAAAGTAGTCTGTAGATAAGTAGGAAAAAATGTCATGTTTCTTAATATTAGTAAAAATTAATTAGCTTGATCAAAGATACCAGTGAAATACGAATTTGCAGCCCCTGCTTGGTCTCACTTTGAGCCTACTGCCCTGCCGTACAGGACACTGGTCCCTCCTCTCCTCCATACCTCCTGTGGCTTTGGAACACTGCATTGATTCCCTTCCCACTGGTAATGCTGCCTCACTGAGCCTCTCCTCTGGCCCATTTGGCAGACATCATTCTTCCCTGATGCTAAATAGACCTGTGTCCCATCGCCCAGTCCATAGACGTCTATCCCACACAATTCCCTGACCCTCAACTCCATCTCCGAACGATCTCTTTTGCTCCAAATCCAAAGCTCTAGGGATCCCTGGGTGGTGCAGCAGTTTGGTGCCTGCCTTTGGCCCAGGGCGTGATCCTGGAGACCCGGGATCGAGTCCCACGTCGGGCTCCCGGTGCATGGAGCCTGCTTCTCCCTCTGCCTGTGTCTCTGCCTCTCTCTCTTTCTGTGTGTGACTATCGTAGATTAAAATAAATAAAGATTTAAAAAAATAAATAAATAAATCCAAAGTTCTAGATTCCTCTGAAGGACAAGTGCTCATAATGGCTCAGTACCAATTAAATTGATCTTTCATTCCATCTGCTACAAATAGAATCATCTTTCTTTGCAAATTTGTTCTTTGTCCTCTGTTCCTGTTTTTTGTTTGTTTGTTTGTTTGCTTTTAAAGATTTTATTTATTTATTCAGGAGACACACACTGAAAGAGGCAGAGGGAGAAGCAGGCTCTCAGAGGGGAGGCCAACACGGAACTCAATCCCAGGACCCAGGATCACACCCTGAGCCAAAGGCAGATGCTTAACCGACTGAGCCACCTAGGTGTCCCCTCTGTTCTCTGTTTCTTTGAGTCAACAGCCTTGTACTAAGTGCCCCTAGGCCAGGTGTGGTGAAAAGTCCTCTGGACATAAAAGATACTACCCTGGAGGCCATGCTGCACCAAGGTAAACGCTGATGTTAACATGATGAGTAAGTGCTGGGCTGATGATGAGAATGAAGAGCTGCAGTGCCTAGCCAGTTCGCAGCTGGGCAGCTGGACCGCGGTCATAGGTGATGATGAACTACCTGATTTGTGATTTTAGGCTGGATACATAGACAATGAAGTGAAGAATCAGCTGGAAAATGACAAGTATTAGCTCACCAAGTAAATAAAATGTCAAGTATGACACCTATACTATATATTGCTCTTCCTCGGTATGTATAAAAGCCTTCACACCTTGCTGGGGGACAGGGCACGGATTGATTCAAACATTCAGCAATTCTACTCGAATGTTCGTATCCCCAAAAAACTCTCACAATGGTCTTTAAGTATGTTCATTACAATGTTATTTGTGATGGGAGCAATCTGTTATTCATACGGAGTGGGGGAAAGGTTAAAAACATGGTTAGGTGCTTGGCATATAATGGAAACACAAAATATGGAAGTAGAGATGCCACCCTCCCTTTCAGAATGGAAGGCACTCTTGAGAAGTGGGGGCAGGAAGAGGCATCTCTAACAGGGTCTTAGGACTGAAACAGTGGGGAGAGGAAGCCTGCTATGCTTCCAATTTACCTCTGATTTGAACAGGATTTGTTCAGAGGCTAGGTAGTGATAAGTCTGAGGCCCAAAGATCTTTAGATCTGAAGTTAGGAATTGACTTGAGAAGGTCGAAATATTTCTTCCCATTAACCACTAAATCTTGTCATTGCAGACTCAGCTCTCTGGGAAGGCCTTGCCCATAACCCCATCCTCCCCACAGGGTTTTATTATGTATCCCTGATCAGAGCATTTATCACCCACCCAGGACTGGAATTTCTGGGCAAGTGGTATATACAACAGTTACGCCTCTGAGCTTTTGGTTACACTGCCTGGTTTCATGTCCGGATCCTGAATCTCTATGGTTACACGGCCTCGAGTAAGTTACTGAACCTCTTGACACTATGGGATTTCCTTTTTAAAATGAGATAACACTTGTAGTACCTATTTCATCGGGCTGCTACAGAATTAAATTAGATAAATCAGATAAACTGCTTATCTAGCACTAGCATTTGGCACCTAGTAAGAGTTCCATAAATGTTGGTGAATATTATTTTATATATATCTTTGCATACATAGCGCAAAGCCAAGGTCACCTAACATCTGTTGATGAAGTTTAAACTTATGTGGTATTACCCCAATGGTATATAGAATTTATGTTTCTTTTTCTCACAATATTGTTTAGGTAATGGAGGCCTTAAGAATAAGTTAAACATCGGGCCACATGCCTTCTCCCAAAAACCCCTGCTTCACTGTTTTGTACCATGTAATTTCAACATCCTGTCCTGGAATAATATTCCCTTTTCTAGACATTTTTGCAATGGGCATAACTTTATTATTTTATGAGTAACTACCACAAATTTACTTATAATGTCACAGTAACCACTAGTTTTCAACAAATAGTGGTATGCCCAATAGTGAACATGGATGACCAGGGCAGGAATTAACAAACCTTTTCTATAAAGGGCCAATAGTAAATGTTTTAGGTTTTGTTTTCTACCTAAATATCCAAAAGACTCTGGTCGATGATTCCACAGAGCCCGTAATTTCGCCCTTTAAAAAACACCTGCCAGTCTGCATACATTTATACTGTGTACTTTAAACAGATGTCTGATATATGGGAAGGGGCAATATGTCACAGTTCCATGACCATATCCAACAAGCCACAGGGGGGTGATTTACTGGGAACCACCTTGAGAAATAGGATACTTGCGCATTTGATGTTTCTCTTTGCAAAACCCAAGGCCATGCCTACTTTGACCTTAGGCTAGAGCTAACTTCATTCATTTCACAGTTGAACTACATGGCTTGATATTCACTAAATAGAATACAGCACAGTAGATATGACCAGGGATGGAAAGGTAACAGGCAAGATGTAACAGAGAATTATTTTTCCTATTTGTCCCTGGGTGGTGGCACTCTTGAGTTATGAAACTTGAGGTCTACGAGGAAGGAATTTGCAAAGGAGAGAGTTAACAGCAATAAACAGAGCCCACTCTATCAGTCCTTAGGGGCATTGTCACCAAGCCTCTTTGAAATCCTTGAAACATGAAAGTGTGTAGTTTTCCCTTAAATCTGACAAGTTCTTTATGCACTTGAAAGATGAAAGTGATGAGAGAACGTGGACATCCGAATATACTGTGTATTCATTGGGGCACTGTGTAGATTCTGGTGGGTCCTCTGCTGATCTGATCAGGTTCCATTAGAGGCACTGAAAGGGAAAGGAAGTTGGAATCCTGGTGGTTTCTTGACAGCAAAATGAAAATAGATGTGGCAAAATGAATGCTTTTTTAACAAAGAAACATAAATTTGCAAACTTTCAAAACTATAGTAGGTTCAGATCTGCCATGATTATAAAAATAGGAAAATAGGATAAAAGCATCACCAGAGACCATAAGCAAAATTGAATAGAAATGTTAGCCTGGATGTGCCTGGATGGCTCAGTCCATTAAGCAGCCAACTCTTGACTTCAGCTCAGGTCATGATCTCAGGGTCATGAGACAGAGCCTTATGTCAGGCTCCATGTTCAGTGGGCAGTCTCCCTCTCTCCCTATCCCTCTGTTCCTCCTCCCACTCATGAGAGCATATTCTCTCTCTCTAAAATAAATAAATAAATATTTTTTAAAATGCTAACTTTTCTATTAAGAAGTTTGAGGGCACCTGGGGGGTTCAGTGGTTGAGTGTCTGCCTTCGGCTCAGGTCATGATTACCGGGTCCTGGGATTGGGTCCCTCATCGGGCTCCCCACAGGGAGCCTGCTTCTCTCTCTGCCTATGTCTCTATCTCTCTCTGTGTGTCTTATGAATAAATAGAATCTTTTTTTAAAAGTTTGAAAATAACAATTATACCAAAATTTTGATGAGGAAAAGGGTAAATGCACTGAAAAGTACACCAGAAAAAAAATTCATGTTTTCATTGTTTTGGATAATTTATTTTTTCTAATTGTCAAAACAATCCATAGTAGAAGGGTCAACAAAAGTGTTAACCTGTTAACTGAGATTATTTTAGGATAATGAGATTGTAAGTGAACTTTAATTTTTGTTTTATATTTTTCTGTATTTTTTCCATTTTTTGCAATTACAATATATTTATGAGCAGACACAAACAATAAATAATAAATGAACAAAAAAATTCTCCTTTTTAATAATCATGTTTCCTTCTCCAGGAAAGCTTTCAAACCTTTAGAGGACCCTACTCCTCTAAAACTGAATTTGTAACTATAATAAAGAGGATCCAATTTTGATGTTTGTTCACAGCTTGTAGGCCTCACCATATCCTGGCAAGCTGGTCAGAAAGAGCAGGTGCTCCCTCCTTTGGATCCAGCATGAGATTTAAATGACACAAATCCCTGCCTTCCAGGAAGAATTCTCACAATAGCCCCACCCAACAACCACAATAAAAGCCAGAGCCAGTCTCTTTTCCTTGCTCTCTCAAGCCACTTATATGAAATTGAACAAAAGGCAAAATCATGGTTCAGGGCACATTAGTGATGGGCTGGGGCAGGGAGGACCAGGACTTGACTGCAAAGGAAGAAAGAGGTACTTTTTGGGTTGAGAGAAATGTTCTAGATCTTAATCATGGTGCAGGTTTAGGGATGGTACATGTATAATGAAATTCATAGGACTATACAATTCTGGTCAGTGAATGTTGTTGGATACAAATTTTACCTGAATAAAGCTGAGTTTAAAAACGTAAATAGAAAACCCTTCCAATGTATAAAGCGAAATAGTAAACATTGGCCTAAAAAGATACTTTTTTTGCAGCACTAAAAACAGAAACGTAGAATGGGTTAAGAAATTTAATTAATTAATCAAATACATAAAACAGTGAATAACAAACATAAAGAAACTAGTCAATGATAATACAATAATAGTAGGGAACTATAGCACCCTACTTACATCAATGGATGGATAATCTAAACAGAAAATCAACAAGGAAATTATGGCTTTGAATGACACACTGAACCGGATAGATTTGACAGATATGTTCTGAACGTTCCATTTAAAACAGTGGAGTACACATTCTTTTCAAGTGCACATATAACATTCCAGAATAGATAACACGTTAGGCCACAAGGCAAGCCTCAACAAATTCAAAAAGAGTGAAGTCATACCATGAATCTTTTAAGACCATGACTTTATGAAACTGGAAGTCAACCACAAGAAAAAAATCTGAAAAGAACACAGATACCTGGAGGTTGAATAACACACTGCTGAATAGTGAATGAGGGGCACTGGGTTCAGTAGGTTAAGTGTCTGCCTTAAACTCAGGTCATGATCCCAGGGTCCTGGGATCAAGCCCATGTCAGGCTCCCTGCTCAGCTGGGAAGTCTGCTTTTCCCTCTCCCTCTGCTCAAGTGCTCTCTCTCTCTCTCTCTCTTGCTCACTCTCTTTCTCTCTGAAATAAATAAGTAAAATCTTAAGAGCAAAAACCAATGAATGGGTCAACCAGGAAATAAAAGGAGAAATTAAAAAGTACGTGGAAATAAATGAAAATGAAAACACAACAGTCCAACACCTTTGGGATGCAGTAAAAGTGGTTCTAAGAGCAAGGTTTGTAGCAATACAGGCCTACCTCAAGAAACAAGAAAAATCTCAAACAACCTAACCTTACATCAAAAGGAGCTAGAAAAAGAACAACATACAAAACCTAAAACCAGCAGAAGAAAGGAAATAATAAAGATTAGAGCAGAAATAAATGAGATAGAAACCTGGGGGCGGGGCGGGGGGGGGGGGGGAGAATGGATCAATGAAACCAGAGCTGCTTCTTTGAAAAAGAAAATCAATAAAATTGATAAATTTATAGCCAAACTTGTCGAGAAAAAAAGAGAAAAGATTCAAATAAATAAAATCATAAATGAGAAAGGAGAAACAACTAGTATCACAGAAACACAAGCCATTATAAGAGAAGATTATGAAGACTATATGCCAACAAATTGGTCAACCTAGAAGAAATGGATAAATTCCCAGAAATATATAAGCTACCAAAACTGAAGCAAGAAGAAATAGAAAATTTGAACAGACCAATAGCCAATAAAGAAATTGAATCACTAATCAAAAAACTCCTAACAGACAAAAATCCAGGACCAGATGGCTTCACAGGCAAATTCTACTGAACATTTAAAGAAGAGTTAATGCATATTCCTCTCAAACTGTTCCAAAAATAGAAAAGGAAAGAAAACTTGCAAAGTCATTCTATGAGGTCAGCATTACCCTAATACCAAAACTGATTAAAAAAAAAAACACCCCCCCCACACACACATACACACACACAAAACAACCACAAACACACACACAAAAAGAGAGAACTACAAGCCAATATCCTTGATGGACATAGATTAAAATATCCTCAACAAAATACAAGCAAACCAAATCCAATACCCACCACGATCAAGTGGGATTTATTCCTGGGTTGCAAGTGTAGTTCAGTATCACAAATCAATCAACATGATGCATCGCATCAATAAGAGAAAGGATAAGAACCTTATGGTCATTTCAATAGACTCAGGAAAAACATTTCACAGAGTACAAAATCCATTCATGATAAAAATCCTCAACAAGGTAGATTTAGAGGGAATATACCTCAACATTATAAAGGCCATATCTAAAAAACCCACAGTGAACATCATACTCAATGGTAAAAACCTGAGAGCTTTTCTCCTAAGGTAAGAAACAACACAATGATGCCTACTTTCCCTACTTTCATTCAATATAGTACTGGAGGTCCTAGTCACAGCAATCGACAACAAAAAGGAAAAAAAGCATATAAATTGGTAAGGAAAAAGTAAAACTTTCAGTATTTGTAGATGACGTGATGCTATATATAGAAAACCCAAAGATTCCACCAAAAAACTGGTGGAACTGATAAATGAATTCAGTCAAGTCACAGGATACAAAATCAAGTACAGAAATCTGTTGCACAGAATCTGTTGTACAAAAATCTATATGCTAATAATGAAGCAGCAGAAAGAGAAATTAAGAAAACAGTCCCATTTATATAGTTGCACCAAAATTGATAGGGTACCTAGAAATAAACCTAATCAAAAAGGCAGAAGACCTGTACTCTGAAAACTGTAAAACACTGATGAAAGAAATTGAAGATGTCACAAAGAAATGGAAAAACAGTCCATGCTCACGGATTGGAAGAATAAATATTGTTAAAATGTCTATACTACTCAAAGCAATCTACACATTTAACGCAATCCCTATCAAAATACCATACAATCCTAAGATTTGTATGGAACCAT
Source organism: Vulpes lagopus (assembly GCF_018345385.1). Classification (NCBI taxonomy): domain Eukaryota; kingdom Metazoa; phylum Chordata; class Mammalia; order Carnivora; family Canidae; genus Vulpes; species Vulpes lagopus. The sequence goes on along the minus strand of NC_054825.1, from coordinate 95,599,595 downwards.
AAAAGACCTCAAACAGCCAAAGCAATCTTGAAAAATAAAAGCAGAGCTGGAGGTATCATATCTGGACTTTATGTTATATTACAAAGCTGTAGTAATCAAAATAGTATGATACTGACACAAAAATAGACACATAGATCAATGAAACAGAACAGAAAACCAAGAAATAAACCCATATGTATATGGTCAACTAGTTTTCAACAAAGCAGTAAAGAATATCCAATGGGGAAAAGACAATCTCTTTAACAAATGGTGCTGGGAAAACTAGACAGCAAAAATATATGCAAAATGGATTAAAGACCTAAATGTGAGACCTGAAACCATAAAGATCCTAGAAGAGAGCACAGGCAGCAACTTTACGAACATTGGTTGTAGCAACTTTTTCTAGATAGGTCCCCTAAGGAAACAAAAGCAAAAATAAACTATTGGGACTATATCAAAATAAAAATATTTTGCACAGTAAAGGAAGCAGTCGACAAAACTAAAAGGCAACCTACAGAATAGGAGAAGATACTTGCAAATGACATACCTGATAAAGGGTCAGTATCCAAAATATATAAAGAACTGATATAACTCACTACCCAAAAACAAATAATCCAATTAAAAAATGGACAGAAGACATGAACAGATATATCTCTAGAGAAGACATCCAGATGGCCAGCAGGCACATGAAAAGATGCTCATCATCACTCATCATCAGGGAAATGCAAATCAAAACCACAATGAGATATCACTTCACACCTGTCAGAATGGCTAAAATCAAAAACACAAGAAATAACAGGTGTTGACAAGGATGTGTAGAAAAAGGAACACTTGAGCACGGTTGGTGGGCCACTATGGAAAACAGTATGGAGGGTCCTCAAAAAGTTAAAAATAGAACTACCCTATGATCCAGCAGTCACACTACTGGGTATTTACCCAAAGAATACAAGAACACTAATTCAAAGGGATCCATGCACCCCTATGTTTATAGTAGCATTATTTACAATAGCCAAGATATGGAAGGACCCCAAGTGTCCATCAATTGATGAACGGAGAAAGAAGTGAGATATATATATATAATTCAACCATTAAAAAGAATGAAATCTTGCCATTTTCAATGACATGTATAGAGCTAGAGGTTATAATGCTAAGGGAAGTAAGTCAGAGAAAGACACATACCTATGATTTCAATCATGTGTGGAATTTAAGAAACAAAAAAATAAATAAGCAAATGTACCAAAAAAGAGAGAGAGAAACTAAGAAACAAACTCTTAATTATAGAGAACAAACTGATGAGGTTACCACAGGAGAGGTGGAGGGGGCGATGGGTTAAATAGGTTATGGGGATTAAGGAGGGCACTTGCTGTGATGAACATTAGGTGATATATGGAAGTGCTGAATCACTACTTAAAGATAAGTACAGGGGCAGCCCGGTGGCTCAGTGGTTTAGCGCCGGCTTTGGCCCAGGACCTGATCCTAGAGACCCTGGATTGTGACCATATCCTGCATGGAGCCTGCTTCTCCCTCTGCCTATGTCTCTGCCTCTCTCTCTCTCTCTCTTTCTGTGTGTGTCTCTAATGAATAAATAAATAAAATCTTTTTTTAAAAAAAAGATAAGTACATTCTTGCCACAAGTTAAAAAAAAGAAATTTAAATAATTTATTTTTCCTTATTTGTTAAATGATTATTTGTAACAGGTTTATTGAAAATTAACTGCTGGCCAAGAAGAGAAGCCTTCTCCTTCCCACACACAGTTTTCTCCTTTTCCAGCTTTTCTTTTTCTCCTTAGAACTTACTATCATCACATGTAATATTTAATGTAAGTCCCATGAGAACAGAGACAGGGCGGTAGCTGTTCTGTGTACTACTCATTGCCTAGACTGCTTGGCACATGGTGGGTGTTTAGTGAGTATTTTTGGAATGAATGAAGAAATGATAAATGTTGGTAGATGTTCTTTAAAAGATCAATAAAGACATGCTTGGTGGAAAAATCCACAAGGCACTTCTAGACCTAGCAAGCTTTTCTTAAAGAGTCTGCATAATTTCTGCCAATTTTTGGTAAAGAAAATATTTTCAGTATATGCATAATTAGAATTATATACATTACTCTAGTTATTTGGAAAGACACACACAGTGGAATTCAAAGACACTTATTAGAATTTTTAAAGGCCTCTGGTAAAGTCATCTGGTTCTCTTGGGCTGTTCCTCTGGATTATTTTATTTTGAAACATTCAGTGCCTACTTTACAGCTTTATAGCAGAATGATTATAGCAGCCTCAAAGAACTTTGCAATAAAATGAAAACTGGTCTTATCCTTACTACCTCTTCTGAACACTTTTCTAATTTATCTCCGTCTCTCCATTATTTGAAGTTTCTTGTGCTACATTGCACGCTCCTCTGCCTAGAACAGTGCCTGTACCCTATAGATAAACTAGGAAAGAATGGGGTACTAATGTGTGGGCTCCAGAGCATGGTTGCGTTTAGGCTTTTGCATAAACTTAGAATATTAACAAAGAGAAAATAGCAGATTCAATTATAGATGTGGAAAGCCTTAGAGACACTAGGAGGAAAAGGAAGACAAAGTCAGAAACATTAGAGTCTTAAAATAGTAATAATGTTAGTATTTCACTGCACAAAGCACTTTGAGAACTTTATCTTTTGTGCACCTCATTCACCATAAGCCTTGAAATGATTATTTTTACTGCTTTAAGGATGTGGAAATCAGGGCTTGGAGAGGATGTGGGTCATTTATAGGCATATATAACTATTAGGTGACAGACAAAGGATTATCAACCCCACGTCTCACAGCCCTAAATTATATGGTCTTTTCACCAAATCAGGTGAACATTCTAACTGGTCCTGGATCAAAAATTATCAGAGCACCTGAAATAAGTGGATTCTTAAAAATATCCCTTTGAGGCACCTGTGTCAAAAAAATGGCATAAATCTTTGCCTAGAGTCGCTCTTCCATAATCATTTAAATGTTTTAATTTATTCATGATAGACATAGAGAGAGAGAGAGAGAGAGAGGCAGAGAGACACAGGCAGAGGGAGAAGCAGGCTCCACCCAGAGAGCCCAACATGGGACTCGATCCCAGGACTCCAGGATCGCACCCTGGGCCAAAGGCGGGTGCCAAACCGCTAAGCCACCCAGGGATCCCCCCATAATCATTTTAATTGAGGAAAGAAGTTGAGATGCAGAAAGTAAACCAGTGGTCAGTACGCATCAGAAGAAATGTCATGGGGTGCCTGAATGGCTCAGTTGTTTAAGTGTTGGACTCTTGGTTTTGGCTCCAGATGGGGATGGTGATCTCAGGGTCATGAGCTTAAACCCCATGGTCAGCATGGAGCCTGCTTAGACTTTCTCTCTCTCTCTCTCTCTCTCTCTCTCTGGCCCTCCTCACCTGGCTCCCTTTCTTTATCTCTCTCTCTCTCTCTCTGAAATAAATAAATACATCTTTTTTAAAAAAAGGAAATGTCAAAATAAAATAAAAACCAGAGGCACTGGATAAATGGTCCTTGTGTGTACTGTGACCTCTTCTGGGGAGCCACTGTGGTCAGGGAGAGCTTCAGCTAAAGAACCTCCAGACCACTCAATAATTAGTCGTGGTTACTACTAAGCATAAGAAAGAGCTTACAGTTCAGGGAGGCCTTCACATGGTTGGTTGTTAAGCAGTCTTAATGTCACAATCTATTATGCAATTTCTTTATAGCAGTCTTGTGAAATTTTTCAGATGCTTTTTAACATTAGAAAGATTTTTGCTCGGTTTTTGGCTATCATACTTGAAATCAATGCTCAGAGAGATAATGGACACACGTTATAAAGTGGGACATAACCAGGTCTTAAGAAATAAAATGAGTGAAGATGTAAAAATATTTCATTCATGAATTGATGTCATGTGAATTTTTTAAAATACAAGAAAATAAATATCTTATGAAAAATAAAGTAGCAGATCCTGCTGCTTTAAGAAGTTATATGCCCAATATAACATCTTTCTTCTTTAATATTTCAGGAAAAAAAACAGTTGTCTAGGAGGTAATAATGAAAATTAAATTAAATATAAAATCATTGTGCTGTTTGAGAAAGCATTTATAATAGAAATGAGTTTTTGAGATATATGTAGGCTTCTTTCGAAATTTGCAAAGCAGAGAATATCATAAATTAATTATATACAAGGATAAATTGTACACTTATACTCTATGCATCTATTTTGTCATATGCTTGACTAGATTCTAATTATGAGTTTTAAGCTGGACAACCTGTCTATGGTAGAATTCTTACACTTATGAAATAAAAAGAAGTATTCTTATACATACATAAGATTTCTGAATATAATTGCCTTAAATCAGTCTTATAATTCAGGAATAAAATACGTCTACCTCACCTTTTCTTTTAGTCGCTTCCAGTGGTGCTTTAATGTATTTTTTCATATGGCTCCCTAAAATTTCTGGAATGAGTTGACCTTACCATCTTACCATCTTTCTCTGTGGCCAGCAAAACTGACCTCCCTAAAATATTAACCCTCATACACTATTTCATTTATCTTACTATTTTACCTCAAATTCATTTCTTTGCCCCTAATAATTTGCATATAGAAAAGGAGCTCTTGTCAATTACAGTAATCATATTACTTAATAGTAATATATAATAATATATTAATTAATATATAATATAAATTAATTTCTCCTTAAGTAGCTGCTTTTTCTCTTATAAGCCTCAAGTACTAAAGCTTAGAATAGCATTAAGAGTCTTCCTCCCTCCCATTAATTCCTTGTGAAAATAGATACAATTAGCTGAGAACCACCTCAGTATAATGATATGTACCCAGCTACCTAGCTGCCCCTCTATTTCAGTGGGAGAAGTAGTCATGCCTGGAACTCTACCCACTTTCCACGGGAGCGATGGCATCCCTGTCCTCTACTTTCTCTGTGATTTTGATCCTGCAATTGTCCCTTCTCCCTCCTGTATTAGCCTCCTTATCTCTGTGGGACTGTTCTCACCTGCACACACACCTCCCTGCTAATTCCCGTCTTTAGAACACTTCCTTGACCCCATGACCCTCTCTAAGTACCTAACTATTTCCTATTATTCTTTATAGCAAACTTACCGGTTACCTTTACAGATAGTCTGTACTGTTTCATCTTTCCTCATCTCCTTGCAGTCATCTTTTCTCTCTACTTTTTTGAATGGTCCCTCTACCTTCACCTTCAAATACAATACTATTCCGTATTTATTTAAAAAATCCACATATAAGTGGACCTGCAGTAGTTCATACATGTGTTGTTCAAAGGTCAATTATACTTTCTTTTCTTGGTTCCTGTATCATTAAACCATCCTGGGAAATATATAGCAGGATGTATATCGTACTTTCCAAATTTGGGCAAAAAGGGATACAATTTAAGAAATGTCCATGTCACTTCCCCTCAAGTATATCAACACTACGAAGGTCAGAAGCCCTCCTACCTCTCCTTTTCACATTTTGAAGGTTGTGCCAGCTTTTGAGTGGCTCAGTGAACCAGGCTCTTGCCAGCAGTGACAAGGTGTCCCCAAGGCCTGCAGTGCCAGGCATGTTGGAGATAGGGCAGGAGAAGTAGAGAGATCACTTTCCTTCTAGAGTCCCTCTTATTTGTTAAGAATAGACAGGCTCCTCCAAAACCACATGGGAGAAAAGAACTTTCAAACTTTTACATTTGTCAAGGGACTCCCTGCTTCCCTAACATGGCAAAATTGGTCTTTTAAGGCTTTATATATATATATATATATATATATATATATATATATATATATGAGTGACAAGGCTACACACATAGTATAGAGTCATAGACTTGTCCAAGATGCTCTTTGGGCATTGGCTATAATTCAGCTTCAAAGTCTTTCACTGATACTTCCTAGTATTAGACCATCTTGTTATACTATTTTTATTAGATGCTGTGATTGCACTAATATATCCTAGAAGCAAGCTAATTAAATGCCTTTTGATTTGAGTAAAGTGAGAACAGTTAAAGAAGTGAGATTCTAATTTGCTTTTAGAATTAATGGGGTCTTAGACTGGTAGGAAACAAAGGTGTTGAAGGAGATGCAGGCAGGGGCAGGGAGCAAGGATTCCCACCCTCCCCTACATTACTCTCTTTGCCAGGGAGGAACCCTTGTTAATTATGAAATACTCAGAAATCTGCCTCAACTTAAGTGCCCAAGAGCCGAGGATAATGGAACAAAAAACAATTTAAATCACATTATGTAGCAAGGAACTGAATAATGTATCATTGTACTATCTCAGTGCATTCCATTATTTTAAGGCCACAGATTTGCTCCTGTAACTTCAAATAGCAGAATGAAAACACACTTTGGGGTTACGTTGTTCTCTATGATTCATGAGTTCTCAGCAGTAAACAGAATGTTTGCTTTAGAGGATTTTTCCTTTTCAATGCCGGCTGCCGATTTATGGTTTGTTTTTTGAAGGGCTTTGAAAATATTGAATCTGCTAAAAATACAGTTATCTCTGAGTTTTATGAGAAAGTTCAAAGAAATTTTTTTCCCAAGAAAACCCAAACTGTATCTCAAAAACAAAACAAAAACAATAGCAGCAAAATTAGTAGTGGTTTTGAAATATCTTTATCTCAAGGGCACAACATTGTTGTTATTTTACCTTTTTTGGGTACTATTAAGACCCATGTGAAGAAAAATAACTTTTACTTTGTTGCATTTTGTCGAACTCTGATAGTACTTTAAAGTGGAATTACAATAATAATCAATCAGGTATACAGGCCTCACTACAAGGACTCCCACTAGCTGAGAGAAAATGAATATGCCACTCAGATGAGAGAAAAACTATACTTTTGAGTAGAACTGTCTTATCCTCACTGATATAAAACAACTCCCTGAATATGATTAATAACTATCGAAGTTCCTGTATAATCAGGAATTATCGTACCTAAGAGTCATGGGCATTTATAGCCAAAAGGGTCCATAAAAATAATTCACTCCCATCTCCTCATTTTTCACAAATGGAGCCATTGAAGCACAGAGAAAATGAAAGACTCACCAAAGGTCACACTGCTAGAACCAGGATCAAATTCCACACCTCCTAACTTCGGTTGGAGTGAAGTTAAAAAGACATTAAGCAGGTTCCATTGCAAGTAATATTGCTGATTAAATGTTCAGAAGAAAGAAAAATGCTGCATAATTTTGTTTGAAATATAATGCATGGTTGAGTTGGCAGAAATGTACAAATAATAAGGGGCAAAAATGATAAGAAGGCACACATTTTAAAGTGACATGGTGTTTGTCCACCGTATTTGCCATTCCTGGGGGCTAAGAACTTGCAATTTAAAGATCCACATACAACATCTGAAGCTTGAGCAGAGTGGGGATTTGGACAGTTGACCCTCATATAAAGCGGCAGCTCACAAAGGGTGATGACCTCAATAACAGAGTGAAATAACTATCTCCACATGAAGTGGAAGAGTTAGCAAATATCTCAAATTTGGCTGAGTGGCAGAGAAAATACATGTGTCCCTCAGAAGACCCCTAACATTCAGGTAGGTTGGAACAGCATGCGTGCTTCTGCTGTGGGAAAATTCCATCTGAAAACTCAGCCCCTGGTGACCAGGGGTCTGCAGAAGCAAGCCCACACACGCTCCGACCACCTTCAATCTAAGCCTTACACCATTCCTGCAAGTGAAGCCAAAGAGCTAGGCAAAGGAGGAAAGAAATCTTCATGAGAGAGACGTGGAGGAGAACAAGGGGGAGAAACACAACCCAGATACCTCAGATGTTGGAAAATCAGATACGGAGTAGGTCCTGCATGTGATGGTTCTGGGTCTGATCATTTTTGTGTTAAAAAAATATATTACACATCTGTCAGAATGGCAGAAACAACAACACAAGAAACCACAGGCGTTGGCGAGGATGTGGAGAAAAAGGAAGATGCATGCACTGTTGATTGGACTGCAAACTCATGCGGCTACTGTGGAAAACAGTATGGAGGATCCAGAAAGTTAAAAATAGAACTACCCTATGATCCAGCAATCACATTACTGGGTATTTACCCAAAGAATACAAAAGCACTGATTCAAAGGACTCCATGCACCCCTATGTTTATAGTAGCATTATTTCCAATAGCGAAATTGTGGAAGCAGCTCAAGTGTCCATTGATTGATAAATGGGGAAAGAAGTGGTATCTCTATATAATGGAATATGATTCAGCCACAAAAATTAATGAAATCTTGCTTTTTGCAACAACATGGATGGACCTAGAGAGTATAATCCTAAGTGAAATAAGTTAGAGAAAGACAAATACCATATGAATTCACTCCTATGTGAAATTTATTTATTTACTTTTTAAAAGATTTTATTTGTTTGTTTGTTTATTTATTCATGAGACACACACAGAGAGAGAGAGAGAGAGAGAGAGAGAGAGGCAGAGACATAGACAGAGGGAGGAGAAGCAGGCTCCATGCAGGGAGCCCGATGCAGGACTCGATCTTAGGACTCCAGGATCACGCCCTGAGCCGAAGGCAGATGCCCAACCACTGAGCCACGCAGGTGTCCCATATGTGGAATTTAAGAAACAAAACAAATGAGCAAAGTGAGGGGGAAGAAAGAGAGAGAGAGACAAATCAAGAAATAGACTCTTAACTATAGAGAAAAAAACTGATGGTTACCAGAGGTGAAGAGGGTGGAGGATGGGTTAAATAGGTGATGGGGATTAAGAAGCACACTTGTGATGAGCACCAGTTGATGTATGGAAGTATTGAATCACTATATTGTACACCTGCATCTAATATAACACTGTATGTTAACTAACTGGAATTAAACTTTTTTAAATGAAAAGATATATACATATAAATATATTTTATATTTCATATATATATATATATACACATATAATCATGAATAGCTAGGCCAATATGAAAAAAGATACAAGTAGTACTTGTAGGAATTACAAATATAGTGCTTGAAGTTAAAATTCGATGGATGCAAAGAAATAATGCCAAAATGAAATCAAGAAAAAAGTCACATTTGCAATAGCAAAAAAAAAAAATACATACTTAGTAATAAATTTAAGGAAACACAGTCTGAAAACTTCAAAGATTGCTTAAAGAAATTAAAGAAGTCCTACATAAGTGGAAAGACATCCCATGTACATGGTTCAGAAGACAACGTTATTAAGATGGCAATACTCCCCCAAAATGATCTACAGACTCAACACTATTACAGTTATGGCTGGCTTCTTTGTAGGAATTAATAAGAAAAAGAAAAAATACGTATAGAAAAAACATATATATATAAAGAACAACATTGGAGAGATCTCATTTTCTGATTTGACAACATATTAGAAAGCTATGTTAATAAAGATGGTGGGACTGATGTAAGAACGGACACAGAGATCAATGGACTAAAGAGTCTAGAAATACATCCTTGAATTTACATTTAACAAGGATGCCAAAGTTTTTCATAGGGTACAGGGGGAGAATAGCCTTTCCAACAAATAGTGCTGGAACAACCCAATATCCAATGCCAAGGGTTGACATTAACCTCTGCTTTATATCACATACAAAAAATTCACTCAAAATTGTTTAAAGACATTAAAAGCTAAAATTATACAAGTCTTAGAATGAAACATAGGTGTAAGTGCTTCATGACCTTAGTTTAGGTAATACTTTCTTACATATGACATTAAAAGTATAAGTAACCAAAGAAAACAATAAATAAATGGGATAAATTGGAAAAAAATAGATCTATTCATCAAAATTATTATTTTATTTTTTGTGCTTCAAGGGATACCACAAACATGAAAAGACAACCTAAAGAGTGGGAAAAAAACATATTTGCTAATCTCTTTTCTGTTAAGGGACTTGTATCTAGAATATGTAAAGAATACTCACAACTCGATAATAAAAAGACAAATGACAATGGGCAAAAGACATTTCTTCAAAAGAAGGTGTATGATGGCCAATAAGCATGTGAAAAGATCCTCCACAAAATATATTAGCTATTGCAGGAATGGAAATCAAAACAATGATATACAACTTCATACCCAAAATGATAGCTATGTACTTTTTAAAAAGGTAGATAATAACAAGTGTTGGTGAGAATGCAAAGAAATTTGGATACTTATACAGCGCTGATGAGATTGCAAAATAATGCGCTTGCTTTGGAAATGAGTTCGGAACTTCCTTAAGATATTAACATACAGTTACCATACAACCTAACAATTCCACTCATTGGTATATAACCAAGAGAAATGAAAACATATACCAAAACTCATACAAGAATGTTCATAGCAGCATTATTTATAACAGCTAATAAGTGGAAACCCAAATGTCCATCAGCAATGAATGAATAAATGAAATGGGTTATATCCATACAATGGAAAATTATGCAGCACTAAGAGAATGATGTATCGATATTCGCTATTACATGGATGACTTTTGCAAGAACATTATGCTAATTGAAGGAAGCTAATAACAGGAGACCATTTTGTATGATTCCATTTCCATGAAATGTTTAGAGTAGGAAAACTTACAGATACAGAATTTAGATTAGCTGTTGCCTAGGAATAGGTAGCGGTGGAGAGATTGGTGGAAATAGGAAATGATCCCTAACGGGTTTGGGTTTAGTTTGGGGAATGATGAAAATATTTTAAAATTGATGGTGGTGGTGGTTGCAAACTCTGATTATACAAAAATCCGATTGGACTGTGCACTTTAGGTGAATTTGATGGTATACAATTTATTTATTGATAAAGTTATTTTAAAAATCCAAAGGATATAGAAAAGCAAAGAAGATCAAGCTCCAGGCAAGATGAAGGAAGCACATACCACTCTCCTGCACTACAATGCAACTAGAACAACTGGACAAATGCATGAAGAATCTATTTGAGAACCCCACAATGTAAGGAGTACCAGGCAGATTGGAGAAAAAACACCTGAATTCAAGGACTGACCAAACTGACAGTTAGTTTGTAACTTTTTTCCTCTGGTACCTTCCAGCCTGAGCACAGTGCACCATGAAACTCAGAATTGGGGACAGGGGTTCAGATAGAGAATGTCAGGAGAAAGCTTCTACTTCTGTCTCAGGGAGCAGGAGTACAGACATATACATTTATTTTTCTTCACTTCATTCAATCACGCTGACATCCCAAAATGACAATGAAGTGGCATACCTCTGGGATTGATGCGGATAAAACTGCAAGGGCTTTGAAGATAGAGCTGACATTGGAACTCACCCCTCAGGAGGCAGGTTGAACCTTGTGACCTGAACCTAACCAGGTCAACTGCCTACTAAAGCAAAAATGTCCACAATCTCTGTAGGATTTAAATGAGACCCAAGGTCTCATAAGATAATAACCAGAATACAACCTAAAATTGCTTGGTATGTGAAGAACCAGGACAACTTAAACTTTCACAGGAAAGGAGAATCAACAGATGCCAATCCCGGGGTGATGCAGATGTTGGAAGGATGTGACAAGGACCTGAGCAGCTACTCAGCAAATACTCCAGCCAGGAATTATGAACATTCTAGAAACAAATGGAAACAGAAAGTCTCAGCCAAGAACCAAGTCAAAATCTTTAAACTGAAAAAATAACTAAGATCAGGAACAAGGCAAGGATGTCCACTCTTGTCATTCAGAATGACCATGATACTAGAAGTCTGCCAGTGCAATGAGACAAGATATGGGTGGGTAGATAGATAGATAGATAGACAGATACATACATACATACATACATACATACATACATACATACATAGAATATTGATGAGAAATGAAGAAATAAAATTATCCCAAATTTCAAAAGCCTGATTACCTACATAAACAAAACAAACCCCTCAATGAATACATAAAAACACTTCTAATACTAATATGGGAGATCAACAAGTCACACAATAGGATACAAGGTCAATACACATAACTGAATCATATTTCTGTATCTTAGCAATGTGTTGAAAACTTTTTTAAAGTACCATTCACAATAGCTCCAAAAAGCAAAAAAAGAAAAATTTAGCTGTTGAGCTAGCAAAACTGACAGAGAATCTGCTTGCTGGACACCACAAAACACTAGATAAATATGACTTCGTCCTAGAAGATATACACCTAAAAATATATTCAGCCTCGTTAATGACTAGGGACATGCGAATTAAAATAAAAATGAAGTCCCATCACACACCTCCTAGAAGGGCTATCGTTAAAGACAACAGACAGCACCAAGTACTGACAAGGATGTAGAAGAACTGGAACTCTCTACATTGCTGAGAACCATGCAAAATTTTGCAGCCACTTTGGAAAACAAGTTGGTAGGTTTTTTTAAAAAAATTCAACATACACTTAATATACAACCCAGCAATGCCAAGTGAAATGTTGGAAAGCACTGTTCTAGATGTTCTAGATGACCTATGCAAATATGCAAGCAAACAGCCGGATGCTCCCTGGTGAGGGCAGGTAACCAAGAAGGGCTTCAGTCTCAGCTGTGTATGTAGGCTAGCTTCCCAACTCATTTTAGTTGAGTCATTTTCTTTCCAGAGATGACTCTATGCTACAATGATGATGTGAACATTGGGAATTTTTTATTATTGTGCTTTTTATAAATGATCCTATCATGTTTCCAGTCTACCATTCCATTTCTTGTCAGTGCCACTTACCTGAACACTTCTAGGTGAACAGATTAAGCCATTTCTACACCTGAAAAATTGAGAACTGGTCTACAGGGACTGACAGCCAGGTATCCTGTACTAACTCATTGGTCTCCAAGGTCACGATGAATGCAGAGCTCTTTAATCCATTGTGTCTGGGGCAGATGAACTTTCCTGGATACCATGAAATATTTATGATTTTTAAAAAAGAGAGAGACTTCATATTTTGAAGCAGAGGAGATTGGGGGGAGACTTTTGGAGGAGTTGCTAGAGCCCACAGAGATTTAAAAACAGAAACTGTTGATGCATTGTTTTGTTTGGAACTGTGAATTACATTGAGAAGGATTTTTCCTTATTGTTTATTCTCCCTGGGTTTCAGTTTCCTTATCTGTCTTTTGGGTTCAAAGTATAATCCCAGTGAGGTCTGTCCAACTGTAATGAGTTTAATGGATGGACCGACATCCCAGTCACCTTTCTAGAAGGTCGGAATCTCAGTGCACTGATTTCCCAGCTCTAGGAGATTGCCTGTGCTTGCACCACGTACCCAGGGAGGCCTTGGCTCCTCCCACAGCAGTTCTGAGACTTTCACCTGAGGATCATTCAAGGTCCCTGTGTACAATGCAGATTCCACAGCTGCTCTGCCAGATATTTTGATTTTGTAAGTCTTGAGCTGAACCCAAGAAACTGCAGTTTAAATAAACATTCCAGGTCATTCTGATGCAGATGATCTGTTCAAAATACACTAAACTGTCAAGGTTAATAAAACCACAGACTGTACTAATATATTGCTGAAGAGCCACTGTACCACCTCACTGGGTCCTTTGGCGAAAAACAAACAAAGCAAATTTCTATCCAAGGAATTTGAAATCTAAGTTGTTTTTGAAAAAGAGTATTAGGGGAAGAGGTTAAATAAAGAAAAGAAACTTCTCTCTACATGGATTTCCCTAAATTTTTTTTAAGGTTTATTTACTTATTTTAGACAGACAGAGAGAGAGAGAGAGAGAGAGAGAGAGCATGAGCGAGCGGAAGGTGCAGAAAGAGAAGAAAAAGTCTCAAGCAGACTCCCTGCTGACCGCAGAGTAGGGCTTGATCCCATAACCCTGAGAGGGTGATCTGAATCTAAACCAAGGGTTGGAGGCTTAGTAGACTGTGCCACACGGATGCCCCTTTCCTTCCCTTCCCTACCTTGTTTAATTTTCTATAAGGGTTTTCCCCAACTAGAAGATGTGTGTTCTCTGTTTGATAAGATCCAGATGTTATTCCTATATGTTGTTATGGAGATGAGATGAAAAGCAGGAGTAGTCATGAAAATGCCAGAAAACATGACATGATCCAAAGGAGAGAGAGGAATTAGAGAGAAAATAGTGGGTTTAATGTGAGCCTAATCCAGAAATTAGAGAGATTTCCACTGTGTGAGTGGAAATAGATTGGCTCATTCTGAATTCAGACATTGTAATTTATCTTGAGATGAAATGTCAGGAGGCAATGGCCATGTCGTGGAAGTGGAATGGGGACAAATCCACTGGGTACAAGTCTGCCTCTAACATTTGCCGACTATGTAGTGTGGGGCGAATTCCCCAACCTTTGTGAGCTTCGTTTTTCTCAGCCCTAAAATGGCACCAACGTGATTCATATTGAGATTTTGTTGTAAAAATTAAGAGATAACACTACAAAAATCCATTGTAAAATTGAAAGCTTATCAGAATTAGGAAAAAAAATTAGGAAATTATTTATATGAGGTAATTTGTGGTTTACCCCAGATGAAATAATAAGATTATATTTCTTTATATAAACTTGAAATCACAAGTTCTTGAATCTATGAGAAGAATGGTTTTGCTCCACGTAAACCTGAGACTTTAGACACAAACAAGAGAATAAATAAAATGGGAACCCTCAAGAAATGGGCTTTCGTTATTGTTTGGGGAAAATCTTTGAAAATTTCTCTTGGAAGCAATACAAGAGGCATCCCCCAAAAATCACACTTATTATGTTACTAAGTGAGTGCCAAGAGTTTCTGAAAAGCAATCAAAGACACGCATTCAGAGTCCACTGAGCCAAAGAGGCTTGGGTTTAATTTAATGAGTTTAATGAATGGTCCTACATCCCAGTCACCTTTCTTAGAAAGCCTGAATCTCAGTACAGAGATTTCTAAGTGCTTATTCTGTAGAACACAATTTCTATCTGACCTCAGGATGTCTTCATTTTATGAAGCTTTTTATAGCTATCATTGAATATATTGTCTGACTAGCATTTTTATTATTGAGAGAAAAGCTTTTGGTCTATGATTCATTCAGACAACTCTTGACACTTCAGCATAGAATTAACTACAAAAAATATACATAAGCATGCCGGTGCTACAGAGCCCGATTTCAATACTGACGTGTGAGGATGCAAAGGTTCAGATCCAGTGAAAAGATCAAGGGATTCAGGAATGGACATGGGTACACATGAGAGAATGTACAAGGGTGTGCTTGGGACAGGGTAGGTGATAGATGGAATATCCACAAGTCACACCTCTTTCCTGGAGTAATTAGTAATTAAACCCCTTTCAATATCAGAAGCAATTTTGCAATAAATTATGGGTCACTTGAGTGATAGATCAAGTTGGAATTGTGATTTTCCTCTGTCTGCTGTGATAAAATACAATTTGCTGAGTCTTCCCTAACCTAACTGTGGTTTTTTCACCCTGGTTTCTGGCCCTTTTTGGATTTTGAGTGCACACAATTCAACCCATGCCAATTGGCAACAAAATGTTTTAAAGAATTTTTTTTAGAATCCACACACTACGCTCTTAAACATGAGCTCTGAGTGGACATAGTTTGAGCTTTAGAAAGTTAGTGAGGCTTTTTTTCCTTTTTTTTTTTTTGTTTTGGGTCAACAAAAGCTATCAAATAGTTTCATTTTTATTAAAATCTAGTGGCAAATAGAGATCACACCAAGGGGAAATAAGATACACTTTTAATTAACAATTTTCATTTCTACTAATTATAGGTCTATCAGTGTCATTCTAATTTAAACCAGCAATCCCTCCTCGCTAATGATTTCTTAATGATACTGAAACCATGAGGCTGTGTCAGTGCTTTAGGTCTGCGTCTGCTCCTCAGGGCCACATCTACTGTGCCCTGGATGCATCTGGGGTGAGGGTGTTGGGGTGCCGAGGGTTCATGTGGAGGGCAACAGACAGCCCAGGAAACCCAGAAGGGTGGGAGTCTGAAACCATAAGTAAGTTGAATATGGTCAGGTTTTTGAAACTGCAAGTGCATCTTATTAATTTGAATGTCTTTCAAGTCTTTAGTTCTAGTCCTTATTATCATTCATCTTTATTTAAAAAGGTTTTGAGCACCCAACACTCTGTGAGAGCATATATGTATTTTAAAGATTTTATTTATCTATTCATGAGGGACACAGAAAGAGAGGCAGAGACACAGAGGGAGAGAGCCTGCTTCTCCCCTGCAGGGAGCCCAATGTGGGACTCGATCCCAGGACCCCGAGATCATGCTCTGAGCCAAAGGCAGATGCTCAACCACTGAGCCATCCAGGGGCCCCAAAATATATTTTTAGTATAAATTTTAAGACCTAAAATTTAAAAATGAATAAAAACAGCTTACTCATATTTTCCTCTTGCCCTCATTGTTCTGTCACACACATTGGGGAGGAGCAAATGCCCCATTTTGGAGACCCTTGCCTCAGATGCCTTTTGACATTCGTCCAGCTGTGGATCTGGATCTGGATTACATATCTGGAAGGATGTACAAGCCACTGGCTTGGGAGGGAGAAGTGTGTATGCAGATTTTCTCAATGTTCTTTCAGCTTTTTCCAGACCCATAGACTCCATGGGTGGATGGGACACATGTTTCCTGGCTGCTGGTGGTCATCCCATGTTCCCTTACTTTTGAAAACACATTCTTAAGCATGGCTGTCCTCTGTCACAAAGGAAGACATGATTTTTATTTTCCAAGGCTATGTGTTATACAAACATCCTTGAAAAGTACTCAGTGCACTGCTCATAAGAAACACCAGAGATCCATGGAGAATTGTCTCCCTGCAATAATGTTTATGGCATTTATTTCTGCAGAATAATGATAATTTCTGGTTAGTCTTATTTTTATATGTAAATGGATCTAAAGTTTACCCCAGTTCTTTTAATTTTTACTCCCCCCCCCCTTTTTTTAAACTTTATTTCTTGTTTGGATAGATTTCATTATTAGGTAGTATTTTTTTTTTATGTGTTTACTTGTTTTTGTTTATATGTGTTATTTTGTTTTTATTTTTATAAAGAGCCCATAGAAACCATATTTCTTGATCTCTTTCACATTTAGGAACATCTACTATTTTTTGCTTTCCTGATGAGTTGACTATGTATGATATTCTTAGACCACGCTTTCTTTCCTTCAGATCTTTAAATTCTCCAGTAAATGTTATGAAGAAGTCTGAAGTTCACCATTTAGCACCTGCCATAGTAAAAATGGATTTGGGTTAAAAAAAAAAATCAGTGAATATTTAAAATGACAGAGGAGGGGTGCCTGGGTGGCTAAGTCAGGTGAGAGCTGCCTTCAGCTCAGGTCATGATCTCAGGGTCCTAGGACGGAGTCCTGCGTGGGACTCCCTGCTCAGCGGGGACTCAGCTTCTCCCTCTCCCTCTCCCCCTGCTTGTAAGCTATCTCTCTTTCTCAAATAAATAAATAAAATCTTAAATATAAAATAAAATGGCAGGGGAATGTTTGATGAGGAACAGAACATTTACACACAGAGAAGTTAAATGTTCTGGTTCCCTCCAAACACCGCCCCCTCTTCCTGACTCTTCACCTTGTGATATTAACCAGAAAGGTCTAAAGAGAAAACTCCAGGTGTTTATGGTCTTTTCCTGCAGACTCTGGTCCTCCCACACTGTGCTGCCAGGCCAGGCTTCATTTCCCACCTACTGCCTTTAGGATCCCATTTTACATATCAAAGGACTGGGCTCTACCAAGATTCCAGGGAAATTTAAAAGGACAAAAATAAAATGGTATTCTAAAGCTATTAGTTGGGGACAAACAGGAACTACAAGAAAGTCACACAAATACAAATAAGGTCTAAAAAAGGCCCTGAAGAATGTTGTCAGGGGGATCCCTGGGTGGCTCAGCAGTTTAGCGCGTGCCTTCGGCCCAGGGCACCATCCTGGAGACTTGGGATGGAGTCCCACCACGAGTCCCACCACGAGTCCCACGAGTCCCACGTCAGGCTCCCTGCATGGAGCCTGCTTCTTTCTCTGCCTGTGTCACTGCCTCTCTTTCTCTCTCTCTCTGTCTCTCATGAATAAATAAATAAAATCTAAAAAAAAAAATGTTGTCAGATTCCAGATGATTCTGACTTTTTCTTTAACCTGTTGTTCTAATTCATCCATTTCCATATGAAAATATGACCTCCTTGTGACTACCGTTAGTAAGCCTCTATAGCATCAGACTTGCACCTTTATTTTTAGCCTAATTAAAGATAAACTTTCTACTTCCAAAAATGGAACTAAGCACGGACTTCTTTTTTAAAATCATGAACGAATCATTTACAATGAGAAGTTGACTCACAAGGCATGTGTGAAACCAAAGTGAGTGTGGAGGCTGCCTCCCATTCTCCCTATGCCTTGTGGGGTGGTCGGGGAGCCAGGTTTCATTTCTTACCACTCAGGCCAGAAGGGCATACAATGACAGTAGTGACACAGGGGTTCTGCTAGGAGTTTGTGGGGCCCAAGATTGAGTTTCTGTGTGTCCGATCTAGGTCACATTCCCCCCATGGGCTCCCAGGAGCCGCCACAATGTGGACCAGTGCTCATCCTCCTCCCTCAGGCTTCTCCAAGGAGGGAGAGAGAGAATGGCCTTAGGGCCGTCCCTTTTATGAGACTAGCCAGGGGTGTGTCTGTCCTCATTGAGAGCAACCCAACCAGGAACTGCATTATATCCAAGTAACTGGTAAACAAGACACTTTCTCCTTGACCAAACATGAATCAGGCTCCTCTGAACTCTCTTCTCAAGTAAGCCCTGACCTCAGGCTCAGTCATCTTAGCAAGAACTCTGCTGAATTGGTTTGGTGAAAATCCTCCACTTTCCAAATCTTATCACCTTGGACTTCCCAGTAAGAATCCCCCTATGTGGTGCAGTCAGTTAAGCATCGGACTCAGTTCAGGCTGTGATCTCAGCATCATGATCTTAGGGTCGTGAGACTTCAAATATAATGGAAGTGGGGTGGTCTTGTCTAAAGGGGAATCTTTCTCAAGATTTCATCAATGCACCCTTTTGTGGTTTTGCTGTTTCACTGGTGAATGTTTTCAGCATTGTGGGAAATAATTTATTTTTAAAATGTAGTTGTGATTTTTAAGATTTTAAGGAAGGAAATCTCAACAGATAGGGTCATTTCTTGACTTAAGATGTTAAATTTCATTATGGCAGGAGATGTGTCATTGGGTGTATTGTCATGAGCTCTGTAAACAGTGTGATACTATAATATATCTAGCAAGTGAAGGGTCTTCAGGTTTATGGTGTTGAAATGCTGAGTGTTGGTTTGTGGATAGAAGCAGAAATGCCCATGCCATGTGTCTCTGTTTGTGAGATAGTAATCTGATAACCATGAGGTTGTATTGTTGCAGATAATATCATTTAAGTGCATTATTACTAGATGAGGGTATATAATGTTAGAAAACAAAATGCAACTGAGTAAATTTTAAAGATATTGTTGGCTTCATTCAACAATTAATGAATTAGGTAGCATTCAATCTAGCAGATAGAAAGGAGCTCTTAGGACCTGTCCAAAATGAAAAAGAGCAGGGATAAGGAAGTTATAGTAGGCATAACAGTAGGCTGGACACTACAAGGTTACCTGAGGGGATGGCAGGAATCTATCCAGCAGTTTACCTAACTAATGCTGATCAGGTGATTCCTGATCGACTGGTTTAAGATTCCATTTTTGGGAGAATTGAATTTGTAACAAACTCTTGTTTTGGGGACATGAGGCTGAGCATAAATGACTCCATATTGAGTCTATGGTCTGGATTTTAACAGTAATATGGCGTGCAGCCATTAGGGTCCCAGCACATATCTACTTAGGGTTCTGGGTTCTGTGCTTTTTGTTTCAATATACAAGTAAAGGTTCTCATTTTGTAGATACAAAGAAAAGGGATGACTGACACCAACTTTCAACATGTCCCATAGCTCCTAGTTTTAGGCTAATGTTTGGATTCAATTATTTTCATTTAATTCAATCAATTAAAACGGCTCTCTGCTGCCTGCTGCCACTTGCTTCCATTCTTTTCAAAGGATTCTGTCTTCATTTCTAAATGTTGTGTCCAGACAAGCTGGAAAGAAGAAGAGGCCAGGATGACTCCTAACACAGCCATTTGTTTTAGCTCTAACAGAGAAAAAGCCAGATCTGAATGTCCACAATAGCCAAACTGTGGAAGGAGCCACGATGTCTTTTGACAGATGAATGGATAAGGAAGATGTGGTCCATATATACAATGGAATATTACTCAGCCATCAGAAGGGATGAATACCCACCATTTACTTTGACGTGGATGGAACTGGAGAGTATTATGATGAGTATAATACGTCAATCAGAGAAAGACAATTATATGGTCTCACTCATGTGAAATATAAGAAATAGTTAAAGGGACCATAAGGGAAAGGAGGGAAACTGAGTGGGGAGAAATTAGAGAGGAATACAAACCATGAGAGACTCCTAGCTCTGGGAAATAAACAAAGGGTTGCAGAAGGGTAGGGGGTGGCAGATGGGGTAACTGAGTGATGGGCACTGAGGAGGGCACTGGGTGTTATACTATATGTTGTCAAATTGAATTTAAATATTTTTTAAAAGAATAAAATAAAAAAAAAAAGAAGCCAGGTCTGGCTGCCTGTACTATTGGAATGTAGATGCCTAACAGCAACACCAAATATTAAACCCAAAGGAACAAGGAGAATATACTTTCCAGACTAAATAACCTCTCCCTTGAAACTATCCACTCAACTTGGTAACCTCTGTTCCTCAGGGCAATTGGTGGTAACTTTTTTTTTAAAAGATTTTTTTATTAAAGTAATTTCTACAACCAGCGATGTGTGGCTCAAATTTACAACACTGACATCAAGAGTTGCATGCTCTACCAACTGAGGCAGCCAGGTGCCCCCACTTGTTGATAACTTTAAGCTATTTAAATCAGCTCAAGGATATTTCTTAACATGATCTCTTATGTATAGACTTAAACAGAAACTATTTTATGTATAAACTATATTATCTTCCTTATCCTTTTGCTATATTTGTTTTCCTTTCATTTTTTATTTAGTATTTTATTTTTAAATCCTTTGTTTTAATGTCAAGTTGGTATAAAAAAGAACAATTTCCAAATAAAACCTACATATCCTTAGCTCCCCGACACCCTGTCCAGATCCTAAAATAATCTTCAGCTCCATCTGTTGACCCTAAAGAAGTCTCTATAGGAAAGATATCCAGCCGCAAACCCAAGTCATTGTTCCTGCAAAGCTCCACATAGTGGCAAGCCCTGTCCCTAGAGCCTGAAATCCGTCAGAACTCAGTGGCTAGATAAGTCTCAAGGACGACTGGAAAGAGGGCTGTGTCAATGAGCACCTGTCTAGGACAGCAGGCAGATTGTACCTTGTCCTATTGACCACAGAGCCCCACAGGGTGTTTCATGGAAGAAAAGGCCCTTCGAGAACTGCAGCACAGAGGTATGGAAGGGCTAGCCTTTTGTCAGAGAATTCCCCACAAATGCACAAATGCGTATGCACCCCTTGGTGGTGGGGGGTGGCTACAGGAAAGAGTAGACGATAATGTGTACTAGGTGGAATGATGGGGGTCACATTCCAAATTCTTTTTTTTTTAAGATTTTTTATTTATTTATAGACACACACACACACACAGAGAGAGAGAGAGAGAGAGAGAGAGAGAGAGAGGCAGAGACACAGGCAGAGGGAGAAGCAGGCACTATGCAGAGAGCCTGACGTGGGACTCCATCCAGGGTCTCCAGGACCATGTCCTGGGCTGCAGGCGGCGCTAAACCGCTGGGCCACTGGGCCTGCCCACATTCCAAATTCTTGAGATGAAGTGTAGCTCTTCAAATTCTACTTGCTTTGCCTGGGATAGGTGGGTACATCGTTCTGATTATTACTGAAAATATGCTCCCCCTTTATCAGCAAGGATGCATTGCCCTTTTTTAGGCTGTGTTAGGATCTTATTTAAGATGATTTTAAGGAGAGGGAGGAGCATCTGGGTGGCTCAGTAGGTTGTGTCTGCCTTCTGCTCAGTCATGATCCCATGGTCCTGGGATGGAGTCTAGCAACAGGCTCCCTCCTCAGCAGAGTCTGCTTCTCCCTCTACCCCTCCCCTCTGTTTGTGATCTCTCTCTCTCTCTCATGCTCTCTTTCTCTCTCAAATTAATAATAATAATAATAATAATAATAATAATAAACGATTCCTATGACTCTAAGAAACTGTTCTGCCCATAGGCCAAGAGATAGATTGAAGTCCCAGTTTTCACTGCTAGATATAGAAGAAAAACATAACTCCTGCAAGGTAAGTCCTTGATTTGGAGTTGGGGGAGAGGGGATTAGGCAAGCTAAGAGATCTGCTCCAGCTCAACTTGTCTACTCTAAGTATTCTTTACAACCCACAAATCTATTGTATTAAAAGAGATAAACATCCTGGTGTGTTTTAAGCCACTAACTCACAGGATTATTCTGAAGTAGCAGAAAAAAAGAATATATACAGAAGGCCAGGACTGGGGAGAGTGGTATACTTTCCAGACTAAAAATTTTACACATCTTTTTGGGGAAAAAATTGCTTTTGGGGTGATTTTTTTCTGGCACAAAATTATCCAAGAGGTGGTGAATTAGTTGAGGAGCCTCATTATATCCTACTACCCAAAGGCAAAATTTCCACATCTGAGATTCTTCTTTAAAGACTCTCCTTTTGGGGAGTGTAATAATTCGGCTAAATTTCACTTCATCCGAAATTTTTGAGACCCTGAAATATACAAAAGAAGCTTATTCAGTAGGAAACACTGAGTCCATCCTCCTCTTTCCATTTATTATTTTGTTTTAAATAAAGACTACTTATGAGTTGGTTTAAGTATAATCCTGTGTCTGGTTCCACAAAAATGCACGTAAGCATCCTGATAGCCTAGATCTCGCTGTGAACAGCATGGGTTCAAAATTTGGCATGTCTGCAATTATTCAAACATCGTCATCTTTCATTAGTTACTGATAAATTAGGCAGGATGACAAAATTTTGAACTAATTTCTCCAAGAGATGGATGGTGAGTATCCACTGCACAAGCGGTTTGAAAGTCTGGCCTGCAGTTTCTAGGGCTTTTGCAGCCTGCCTCTGCATCAGGGAACTACTTAAAAGAACTACTTAAAAATCAGGTATACCTCAGATTGCATGGACCTCAGATACCTGTGTATTTTTTAAAAGTCAGAAAGGCAATTCTGTTCATCTTTAGGGTTTAGAAACTATTGTTGTAATAAAAGGGCTTGCTAATTATTGTATCTGCCTAAAGAGATGAGCCCATGTTTTGTTTTCAGCAGAGATCATAGATCACACATGACATTTATCATAAATCCTACATGATTTGACAAGTGTGTCATGGACCAGAGAAAAAGCTTAAATAATTTCCCTGGGGTTATAAATATGTGAACAGCAAAGCCGTAACCAGAATTCACAGTCTCTGAATTGCTATTCCGTTTTATGAGTGAGATCTGCTGTCATTCTTCATCCCGTCTCTGATATA
Organism: Vulpes lagopus; assembly: GCF_018345385.1. Taxonomy (NCBI): domain Eukaryota; kingdom Metazoa; phylum Chordata; class Mammalia; order Carnivora; family Canidae; genus Vulpes; species Vulpes lagopus. The sequence continues at coordinate 95,576,217 of NC_054825.1, read as the reverse complement.
GTCAAGTGAAATGAAGGCAAAGGAAAACAAAGAAACTCCTGGATATCTTTTTAGTCTCTTTTGGTAAGTTTTAGGGTATAAGAGTCCTGAACATGATGAATGAAAACAATTAGACTGAATTAAAGATAATTACAGAACAAATAGAGGTCTAAAATCTGAAGAGACACCAAAGCTTGATAATCAAGCCAAAAAACACACAAGTTAAGTCTAATGACTGGATACAAATACTAGCCCAGGAACAAAATAGTAACGGGTGTGTCCAGAAGGATAATGTCAAAGAAGGATGTTCACAAGTTAAGCAAATCCAGTTCTGTTTGAAAAAAAGAATGACCATATTCTGTCTATTGCATGGCTAGCTAATGCACTAACACTTGGCCATTGGATACACATATACATTTATGCTTATGCATATGTCGTCTATATACACAGAGAATCTGGTAGGGTCAGGGCAAAACTATTTTACTTTTTTTTTTTTTTTGGAAGAAAATTGTAGTTTATAGAAGTGCTTTTGTAGTCGGTGGTGAGGAGCACAGAGCCAGTATTGCTGACCGTTGGTTTGAGGGTTGGGGGTCTTGATCGAAGAGAAATTAAAGCCCCAGTATTCGTGAGTCCAAAGAACAGTCTGAAGAATGTATGGGTGGCAAAACATCTATCTGATCCAGGGTGAAAGCTCTGCCTCTGGGTGCTACCAACATGCCAGGGGAGCAGGAGAGATTGTCTGAAGCAATAGTAAAGTGAGAGTAGTAGAGTCTTCAGGGACTTGCATCTTCCAATCACACTCTAGAGTCTTGGGATCCAGGATCAGTCCAGGAGGGCTGGAGAGGAGGGTAGAGCTGTCCCTGAGCTGACCAGCCTTGACTGCCTCGTTAGGGTGGAGGAATGGGGAAGTAACTGTGAGCTTTGGCCTCTTCTCAGCTAGAGCCCCAGGGGGTGCTAGTGGGAGCGGGAGGATGAGGGGTTGAAGTGGGTGTGCTCCAGGGCTAGGAGAGGCCCCTAGGAACGCCTGGGTGGCTCAGCGGTTGAGCATCTGCCTTGGCTCAGGGCGTGATCCTGGAGTCCCAGGATCAGGTCCCATGTCAGGCTCCCTGCATGGAGCCTGTTTTTCCCTCTGCCTATGTCCCTGCCTCTCTCTCTCTGTTTCTCATGAATAAATAAATAAAATTATAAAAAAAAAAATGAGACCCCTAAACTCTCTGGCAAGTCTAAATGTAAAGAAAGAGAAACTCCTCCCATTTCAAACCTTGCCTCTTAGAATGGCTAAAATTAACAACACAGGAAACAACACGGTTTGGTGGGGATGCAGAGAGGTGAATCCCCTTAGTGGTGGTGGGAATGCAAGCTGGTGGAGCCACTCTGGAAAACAGTATGGAGTTTCCTCAGGAAGTTAAAAACAGAGCTACCCTATGACCCAGCAACTGCAGTACAAGGTATTTACCCAAAAAACACAAGAATACTCTTTTCAGAGGGATGCATTTACCCTGATGTTTATAGCCAGCAACAGCCAACTTATGGAAAGAACCCAAGTGTCCATGTCTGATGGCTGCATAAAGAGGGAGTGGTGTATATATATGGACACACACGATGGAGTATTACTCAGCCATCAGAAAGGATGAAATCTTGCCATTTACAATGGTGTGGAGAGTATACGATGCTACATGAAATAAGTCAGTCCGAGAAAGACAAATACCACCTATCACTCATATGTGGAATTTAAGAAACAAAACAGATGAACATAGAGGGAAAAAAGAAAAAAGAGAGGGAAACCATAAAACAGACTCTTACCTAGAGAACACACTGAGGGGTGCTGGAGGTGGAGGTGGAGGGGGCAGGTAACTGGGCCATGGGCATTAAGGAGGTCATATGATGTGATGAGCACTGGGTGTTGTAAGTGAGGAATCACTGAAGGCTACTGAAACTAGTATCGCGCTGTATGTCAACTAACTGCATTTTAAATAAAAATTTGAAAAAGGGAGAGAGAAAAGAAAGAAAAGAAACTTATTACCAAGGAGTAAGGGTGTCTGTGGAGGGCGAAGTGGGGAGGAGGCCAGGTTCACAGAGGAGAAGCATTTGAGCAGGTGTGGGACGGGGAGGGGTGCAGAGCACCGAGGGTGCTGGGGGGGGGCGGGCGTGGCAGGTGCGGGGAGGGCCGCTGGGGATGTGCCGAGAGGGGACTCCAGGTATTTTAGTACTATTGTAGGCATCGTGGGGCCCATGTAAGCAGCAGCAAGTTTACACTTCAAGGACTAAGCCCTGCTCCAAGGACTTGTTCTTTCTCATCAAGTACTCACTCCCGGGTAGTCCACGTGCACCGAGGCGGCGCGCACCCCGGCCTGGGACTCACGCGTGGGCGGCGCGGGGTCAGCGGGGGGGGGGGGGGGGGGGGGGGGGGGGCAGGGCACCTGCGCGGCGCCAGCCGGTCGCGGTGAGCCGCAGGCACCGCCTAGGAACCCGAGGCCCGGGTCAGGGCGCGCACCTTCGCGTTGCATGAGCGGCCGCGACCGGGACCGGAGCTGGGCCAGCGGGGAGCGCGGGCGGGGGGGGGGGGGGGGGTGGAGCGCGGGGGTGGGGGGAGCGCGGCCGAGGGCAGGGCCAGCAGCGCCCCCAGCGGCCCCTCGGGGAAGTGCCTCGGGGAGCCCTGCGGCCCGGCCCGAGCCCTGCGCACAGCTGGAATCCCCCCGGGCCGCCCGAAGCACATGGACTGGGCTTTGTAAAAGGGAGTCGGAGGGCCTGCAACTGAAGGAAAGGACAGAGAAGGCCTCTTTTTTTTTTTTTCCTTACCCCAGATTCACTGGAGCTGCCGGGGCCTGCTGAGGCCGCTGACCCCGGAGGCAGAAGGAGGAAGGGAAGAGCTGAAGCAGACAGGTGCAGACAGGTGTCCTGAGGAAGGTGGCTTGGACCAACAGGGAAACGTTGACTAGAGGAGGATACAAAGGAGAATATTCAAAGCAGGAATAGCCAAGCCCTGTAGGTGTCCAAGTGTGGTCTCCGGGCCAGCGGCAGAAGCAGCACCTGGGAACCTGTTAGACATGTGGGGGATGGGCCCCTACCCCCCAAATCTGCTGGGTTACCACCGCGGGATGGGGCCCCGCAGTCCCGTCTTAACACGCCCCCCCCCCCCCCCCCCGGGACTCTGAGGTTGGCTAACACTTGAGAGCCACTGGTTTACCCTAAGGCCCTTATTTCCAAATACTGGGCTGTGGTTTGACCCACTAGACTCACCTGGAATCCACAGAAGGCACATTCTTGATCCACACCACAGAGAATCTGTAGCTCTGAAGGCGAGAGCTGAACGATTCAGACTCTTAAAAAATTTCCCAGTGATTCTGTTATTCATCAACGTTTAGAAGAGATTGTCTTTCTGAGACACTGAGGTCAAAATGAATTGAAAGATTTGGCCTCATTATAGAAGGGCTCGTTTAGCAAGTTGTGGAGATAGCATAGAGCCAGTCTAAGAATACGGATTTAGGAGTCAGAGAGACGTGGGCCAAGTCCCAGGATCAGAGGCACCTGCTTCACTCAGAGGAGCGTGCAATTCTTGATCTTGAGGTCGAGAGTTCAAGACCCACGTGGGAAGAATTTACTTAATAAAAATTAAAAGAATTCCCAGAATTACTCTAAATCTAAGCATTCTTATCTATAAAGTGGAAATAAAAATTATCAAGGCATTGTTATAAAGATTAATTGAGGTAATGCATCTAAAGCTCTTAGTAAAAAATAAAGATAAAAAAATAAAGCTCTTAGTGCTGGGCATGTTGTGGTGTTAACTGTTATTATAGTAATCTAATTCTATTCTTTTGAAATGAGACTGGATGGGATGGGTGGAGTGCAATTAAGGAAGACTTTGAAAGCTAGATGGAGGTTGTATTAGTGAGGGTTCTCCAGGGAAACAGAACCAATAAGACATATTTTTATATAAATGTATATAAACATATATAAAGAGATTCATCAGAAGGAATTGGCTCACATGATTATGGAGGTTGAGAAGTCCTAAAAGCCGAAGTTGGCAAAGCTGGTGGCCAGGAGAGCTGGTGATACGGTTCCAGTCCTCATCGGAAGACCTGAAACCCAGGAGAATCAACGGTGTAAATTCTAGTCCAAGTCTGAAAGTATGAGAACCACGAGAGAGCTGATGGTTTAAATTCCAGTCTGAGGACAGAAGATAGTTGTTTCAGCTCAAACAGGCAGGCAAAATTCTATCTTCTTCAGTTTTCATTGAGCTCAGATTTGCAGTTAATCTGAGGCCCACCCACTCTGGGGAAGGCAACCTCCTTCATTCTACCAATTCAAATGTTAATCTCATCCAGAAACACCCTCATTGACACGCCGGGATCATCCCATGGTCCAGGGGAATTGACACAGAAAATTAACCATCGAAGAGAGGCATCTGATCTGAGCCACTGGATATTTGGGGCAGCTGAGTGACATAATGGAATCATGGCCAAGAAAGAGGTTGAATTAGTTAAAAACAAAAACCTCAAAAGTTAGCGTGAGTGCAATTATACTTTATATTCATTAAAAAACAAACTATTAAGAATAAAATTAATCATGCATTATAGTGAGCAGAAGGGAAACACAGGATTTGAAAAGAATTGTGTGGGACTGTCGTCATAATAGCGGCAAAGTACAATTTGTGCATTTTGCTCTTCGGCAGCTCCTTTAGGAAGAAGCCCGTCAATCAGCAGGCGGAATGCTGGATGTCAGCAGGATGGGGGCTCAGCGAGAGATTGGAGGGTCCAACAGTTCACAGGAGACGTAAGAATGGGGGAGAGGCTCAATCAGGTGCTAAAATGCATCTAATAAAGGAAATATTTTTAAAGGAGCAGATGTCATCCCTGAAGATAAATGCAGATTGTGTACTTTAATGGAAAGAGGATTATAGAATACATCTGTCTTCATTTGTTATCTGGACTTAGTGAAACACTTTTCACTATCATTGGTGCTACAGAAATAGTTTTTGTGCCTTAATGTGCACTAAGTACATTGAATTCAAATAGCACTTAGCTTTGGGGGATAGTTAAAGAATTTAGGAATTTCTCTTTTCCCAAAAAGAAATACGTATTTATGCATTTATAAAAACTAGGTCCCTGAGTGGTGACCTGGAATGGCCTTAGTCGCCCAGCTAGACAGTGACAGAAAAAATACTTGGTCTCTGATTCTGACTCGTTTTCTCTTTGTACTCTATCTTTAATAAGACCTTGGGAATCTAGTAAGTATTCTCATGTGGCAGGCACAAACTGGATGTTTTCACACACATATTCTCACTTCGTCTTCATAACAATCCTTGAAATTGGTGTGGTGAAGATTTTCCTCCTCCCTTTATAAAGGAGCAAACTGACAGCCAGTAGAGGAATGATTTGTTTCCAGGCACGCATAGCTAGAAAGACATACAACTAGGATCCGAACCATCCTCTGGATTGTAGTTCTAGTAGTCTTTTAGTTACCTCTCAAGAGTGAGAAATGAAGGGGTGCCTGGGTGGCTCAGTGGTTGAACTTTTTTCTTTGGCTCAGGGCATGGCTCCAGGGTTCTGGGATCCAGTCCTGCATCGGACTCCCCGCCGGGAGCTTGCTTCTCCCTCTGCCTATGTCTCTGCCTCTCTTTCTCTGTCTCTCGTGAATGAATAATTGAAATCTTAAAAAAAAAAGACTGAAAAAAATTGTACTCAGGGACAGATTTACTTTTACTTTCTTCTTTATGGTAACAAGACATTAATTTTTTCTACTGTTAAGATAGGAATAAAACCTTTAAGTGTTGCATGATCAATGGTAGTTTTTTGAAATGTTTGAACTAAGTAATTATGGTGACAAGAGTGGTGACAATAGACTAAGATGCTCAAACCATGTGACTGCTTGGCTAAATTTTGTAATCGATCATGGAGAAATCAGCAAGTCATTTGCTCCTTTCTCATAAACCAGAGATGGTGACAGTGGCTGTTAACAAGGACACTTGAAATGTGAATGAAAGCACCAGATTTATTTTTAGCTGTATGGCAACATGATGTACTTTTCCGCCTCGACTTTTGTCCATTTCAATTTTGTTTGACTTTTATTTGACTTTTGAAAATGCACAAAAATCACAAAGTAATAACGCCTGTCACAAGTGAAACAATGTGAAGCATAATCATACTCATTCAGAGATATCCATAAACTTCTCCAAGCCTGTAGAGACATGAGCATCTGGAGGTGTTTTGTTTTTGCCAACATAGAAACATACTGTGTTCATTACTCTGTAGTTTGGTTTTTTAACTCGACAGTTTTTCGTGGGCACTCCCACAAGTTAGTTTCTTTGTAAACGCACAGATTTTATATAAATGGGATATAATCATGTGCATTTTTTCTTTTTTGCGTTTTTTTCTTATTTACCCTTTGCTCCAAATATGAGGCCTCTGAGTTGTATCAATAAACCTCAGTGTCCATTTCCACTTCCACTCAGTCCCTGCAGGGTAGGCTCACACATCAGATCCAGATGCAACCCTTCCTGCATGTTCTAACATTCCTGGAAATTGTTACATGTCTTACAATCCTAGCTTTAATGAAATATGGAATGCATTCATATATCAGAGAGCCTTTCCCTTCATTGTTTGCTTTATAAAAAACACAATCATGTTTTACATACTTTTCTGTCTCTTTTATTTGGTAGAAATCCCTCGAGGGAAAATGGTAAAACTCTCACCCTTTTATTTATTTTTTATTCTTTTTTTTTTTTAAAGATTTGATTTATTCATGAGAGACACCAAGAGACAGGCAGAGACAGGCAGAGGGAGAAGCAGGCTCATTTTGAGGAACCTGATGCAGGACTCGATCCCAGGATCCCAGGATCATGACCTGAGCCAAAGATAGACACTCAACCACTGAGCCACCCAGGCACTCCAACTCTCATCCTTTTAAACATATTAGAATATATTCGATATTTCTCTAGTGATGGGTACCTATTTCCTAGTTTTGTTTTTTGTTTTAATCTTGCAACAAAAATACTGCAATAAATATTCCTGTTGATGTATCCTAGGTCCTGGTGCTCTCATGTCCCTGAGATAGATCCCAAGGAGTGATATTTCTGGTTCAAAGGATGTTATATTTTTTATTTTAGAGCGTTGCCAGATTACATAATGGTAGTAGCAATTCACTCCGGTTCTGGTTATGTGTTGCTACACAACAGACCACATACAATCTTAGTGGCTAAACACACCACCAGTTACTTTACTTAGGAATCTTCAGTGTGAACAGAATCTGGTGGGGGATGATTTGGGTTTGGACTCTGCCAGTGTCAGGGCCCAGAGCTAGGAGGGCTTGCATAGCTGGGCTAACCAGCTGGGAGCTGCCCAGATCTCTCCCTCTCCAGATATTCTCAAGACCTCTCTGTGTCATTTCCAAATTAGAGATCTCTCCAGTGTGCAGTCTCAGAGCTCGGGTGGAAGCTGCAGGCTTTTTCTGAACCAACAGTTGCTATAACTTTCTGTCACTCTTTCATATATGTTCTATTTGTCAAGCAAGTCACTGAAGGCCAGCCCAGACGCAGGGGAAAGGAACGAGTCGACCACAGATCTCATGGGCAGTAGACAGAGAACTTCTCCCATCTTTTCCAGCTGGGACTTGTTGTTCTTTAAAAGTGTTGTCAATTTTGACAGTTAAAAACAGGCAAATCACTGTTTCTTTTATAGTTGTATGAATCTAGGTGAGGATGAAGATCTTGTATGGTTGTGGACTACTAGAATTTTGTTGTCTATGAAATATCTGCCTATTCATATATTTGCTTGTTTTGAGTTGTTTATAATTTCCTTCATAATTAGTAAGAGGTTCTTATATTTTAGAAATACTACTTCTGGGGGCTTCTCGGTGTTAAGCGTCTGCCTTCAGCTCAGGTCATGATCTCAGGGTCCTGGGATCAAGTCCCGCATGGGGCTCTCTGCTCAACAGGTAGTCTGTTCCTCCCTCTTCCTCTGCCCCTCTCCCACCTCATGCCCTCCCTCAAATAAATAAATAAGGTCTTTTCTAAAAAAAGAAATACCACTTTTTCTTATCATATGTGTTGCAAATATGTGTTCTTTTCTATACTTTAAAGAACTTGGCTTTGTTCTATGGTGTGTTCGCTCTACAATAAACTTTATGTGTGTGTAGAGATAAGTACATCTGTCTTTTCCTTAGTAATTTTAATTTCTTATGTTGCTTAGGAAAATATCAACCACCTCATAACTGTCTTTTCTTCTAATACAGTTATTTTTATCTTTGTATTATTTTAGATTGAACTCAAATCTGGAAATTTTGTTTCATTTTAGTTTAAAGTAGCATACAGCTTTGTTATAATGCTGCTTGATGGCAAAGATACTGTGAAGAAACAAAGCCAGAAAGATCTGGGGGCTTTATTCATTTAACATTTAATTTATTTAGCACCTACTATGTGGCTGGGACTTTTTAGCTATTGGAGATACGGGGATAAAGATGGGTAAAGCCCCTGTTTCAATAGTTTACTGCTAGAGTCTGAGTGTTTGTGTTGCCCCAAATTCATGTTAAAATCCTAATGCCCAATGTGATGATATTAGGTGGTGCTACAGTCACAAGGGTGGAACCTCATAAATGGGATTAATGTCCTATAAGCGACCCCACATTGCTCCCTAGCCTCTTCCACCATGTGAGGATGCAGTGAGAAGCTGGCAGTCTACAATCCAAAAGGAGGTCTTCACCAAAACACGAGCATACTGCCTGCCACCTTGATCTTGTACTTTTCAGCCTCAAGAACAGTGTGAAATAAATTTCTGTTGTATATAAGCCACCCATCTGTGATATTTTGTGATGGCAGCCCAAATACACTAAGGTGCTGACCTACCTTCTAGCAGGAGAAAGAAAGACAAACAAATGAACAAATGAAGTGAAAACAAACTTGGTATTTTCAAGGAAAAGAAAGATCAGTATGACTCATAAATAGACAGTGAAGAACAAAGCAGATAGAGTTCAGATCAGAGAAGTAGTAGGCAAGGGTCAGACCAGGGAGAGCCATGCAGGCCCTAGGAAGAACTTTGGCTTTTTTTTTTTTTTAATAGGTATCATGGGAATCCATTTGATGCTTTAATCAGGGAGTGACACAGTTTGATCTACATGTTTAGAATGTCAAGTTCCCTGCTATATGGAGAATATACTGTAGACAGTCAAGAGTAGAGACAGGGAGACCAATCATAATTGTAGAGATGGGTAGTAGAGGCTTGGGTGAGGGTGGCCTCAGTGGAGATGGAAAGAAGTAGATTGGAGAGAAACTTTGGAGGGAGAAGTGACAAACTTGGTGATGATTTGGATGCAATGGGAAATGGAAAGTTGAAGGTAGGTATATATTTATTAAAATGGGGAATTCTGGGGAAGGACTAAGTTTTGGTGGAAATGAAAATCAAAAGTTCTGGGCTTTCTCGTTTTTTAAAACTGAGGTCTAATTCTCCCAACATAAAATTAACCCTTTTGAAGCCAACAACTTAGTGACTTAACAGTACATCCACAATATCATATGACCACTATCTGTATGTAGTTCCAAAACATAAAAGTTCTGTTTTGAACATGTGAACTTTGTGATGTCAGATGGATGACTCCATGTGTGACCCTGTTGTTCATGGAAAGATCTTGGCTGAAGATGTAAATTTTTGAGTTATGGTATTCAAGCCATGGGGCCTAATGGGATTACTTAGGGAGAGAGAGTGAATAGAGGTGTCCTCTGTCTCAGAGAAGAGAAGGCACTAACAAAGGACACTGAAGAAAAGCATACTCTATAGAAGGGAGAAATTCAGAAGGGGCCAGTGTTCCAGAAGCCAAGAGAAGAAAGTATATCAAATGTTGCTGAGAGCAGAGAAGATCCCATTGGATTTGACAAGATGGAAGTCACCATGACCTTGGCAGGTTTTCGGAGACAGGAAATGAGAGAAACTTGACCAGAGAGAGTTAAAGGCAAATGAGGTGAGGAGACTGAGTACAGATGACGGATCCCTTTGCTGTGAATTGGTGATGTAAGTGGAAAGGTGTGACATGAGGATCAGGGAGTGTCTGTTTCAAATATGAAAGATACTAGAGTATGTTTATGTCCTGGTGATAATGATCATTTATCATTATCTTAAGATAATTATAATACGATAATCTCTTAAAGAGATAAATTGGTACAGGAGAGAGAGGGGGAAATTGGATGCAAATCCTTGAGGATGTGGAAGTGATGGAGTATGGTTCATAGATGGGATGGTGGCCCTCATGGGCCTGAATACTCCTATTGAGACAGAGCAGATGGCAGGGAATCTGAGTGGGATGCTCGCAGGCTGGTAAATTCTGTGGTGGGATAATGAGGCAGCTCTTAACGGTTTCTTATCAAGGAAGGAGAACAAGCAGGATGGCTGCTCCATTTCTAGACCCTGAAGGACTTGGAATAGAGAGAAAACAAAGCTTCCACTTAGAGGTCTGCAGTAAGAAGTGTCATCAGGACAGAGTCAGGGCAACAAAGAGAATGGTGTGAACTCTTTGAATAGTAGAGACATCTGCTGATGATTGCGGATTTTAGGGAACACAGAGGAAAGGATCAGGAAGGTGTGTGCATGGGGTGGGGGGTACCTATGGCAGGAATGGGGAAGAAGTGTGGACAGAGAATCCTGGTGATGGGGGCTCCTGGGTGGCTCTGTCGGTTAAGTGCTCCACTTTTGGTTTCGACTTATTCTTCCCAGAGGTGCTGGGTTTCTCACACATAATGAGATTAAATACTCTCTCAGGTGCTGTCCACTTTTCTAATTCTAGATTTTAAGAAATTATTTGCAAGAGATCACCTATGTGTAGTTTGAAATACTTCACTGAGTCTTCCAGAGGACGACCAACAGAAATAGAAAACACATCAATGTCTTTGGGTACTTGTACTTGAAATTCAATTTTGTTAATATAAAGAAATGATATGACGGCAGTGTTAAATGAGGAAAAGACAACAGGAGTTTTGGAATCATATAGATTCTGTGTTTAAATCTAAACACTTCTGTGCCCCACTATACAACACTGGACAAACTACTAAATCTCTTTTCTTAAAACTTACGCCTCCTCATCTGTTCAAATAATGTCTTTCTTGTAAACTAGAGCATTTAATGAGGACCTTGGAAAACACCTGGCACGTACTGAAGGCGAGTTGGCTTTTCTTCTCTGTTCTGAATGCAGAAATCGGAAGAGAGATTTGTAAAAACAGGAGAGAAATAAAGAACAAGTCATACAGAAGGAGCAACTTTTCTCAAGAAAAGCTGTTGGAATATTCTGAAATGAGCTAAGAAGGCAGAAAGTGGAGCTATCAGGGCTGCTGGCAGTACAGAGGTGGGAGGATGAGTAATAGGCCCAGGGAAGCATGAAGGAAGAGGCACCGAAGAGGTAATTGTGCAGAGGAAGCTGAATACACACATATATTTCAAACCATGGCAATGCATTTGGGAAAGTGAAATTGAAGCAGGACCCATACAAGGCATTAAGGCTGGAGTGACCCAAGTGAGAAAGGGAGGTCTGATCGGGATACATGCTGACGTTCAAAGTCAAAGTGACCCCTGCAAGGGGGGCAGAATTAGGAGAGCAGAACTCCCGATGTGTTTGAAGACACATGGCTCCACGGCCAGACCAGAGAAAAGCAAGGGGGCTTGACGTGGTTCCAATGGAATTGCTAGGACACGCTGAATTTATGATGTGTGAGCCTAGGTAAATGTATTAGTAATTGATCTGAATGGTAGGATTATTTCTTATTTATCTTTAAGGCTGACAGGTAAAGCTGACTACTATGGCTCTTGGATTTTTCCCAGTCAAAATAGTAGGATAGTCAAGCTGTTGTCATAGTTGGGAAGATGAAGAAAGAATGCAAGCCTGGGGGAGGTTTACGGCTAGCCTGCAGTCCGGAAGCTGAAGTTGAGCAGGTCTGCACAGCTTTATGACCCACACATCCCACACCCCAGAGAATGCACAAAGATGACTACTCCACCAGCTGTTGGGGAATGACTGCTGGAATTAGCAGCGTGACTGACTAAGTGGCCGGGCTTCAGTGTCCTGCAGAGGCCCAGGGGTCTCCACGGGGCACTCCACCAGGAGATTCTTGGTGGGAAGACACGTGCTGTAATCACCTGCCTTTAAGAGAAGGACCGCTTTAAGGAAAAGATAAGTAGCCCATCTGAATAACCTGTCACTTTCCATCTTGTGCATACAGCGGGGGCAGCCAGGACAGTCCCCTCTCCGTTCTGGGTCTCAGATCACAAGGAGAGCATCAGGACTTAGGCATGTAGGTACGGTAGCTTCAAAATGAACCAAAAGTCTCATGTCAAAGAGTTGATTATGAAACTCCGGAGAAGGTGGATAACTGGCAAGAAGAGTAGTAAGATCTCCAGGGAAGAAGAGAAAGGTGTGCTGACAGGAGCAGACAGGGAGGCTGATGAGATGTCAAAGTCAGGAATGGCCTTCACCCAAACCCACAGGACTGTGCCTGAACCTGCTCCCCAGGCCTGCAAATAGAAGAGAAAGGAGCTGTTGCTACCACAAATTCTGTAAGACTTTGAGGCCCAGGCAGCCTGTGGCCCCCATTTGTCTAGCACAAAAGAGGCAGCAAGAGAAGCAGGCCACTGCACAGACGCTAGGGGCCCTAGCACTGGGCCTGTGCAGTTTTTCAGATCACTCTCTGTGTTGTCAATTTGGCCCAAGTTGGAAGGAAAGTAAATGATGGGTGCTTGAAGGAGGCCTCATGACTTGCTTTTGAGATACCACTGGATAGTTAAAGAGAAAACTGGGGAGAGGAAGAGTCCATTTTACAGGTGCCTGGATGTTCCAGAACAGCGGTCAGAGGCAAGTTTCAGTGAGAAGTTTATTTTTTAAAGTTGTCCTGTTTTGCTTTTAAGCTGTATTTTCTTTTGGAACCCAGGGCTATGTGGGCCATGTGAAAGAAGTCACAATGCTTGAAACATTTATTTACTGATCAAAATTCTTACTGAATGCAACCTTTAGTCCTTAAGCTAAGTCCATAGTGATTTGTGTGGTGCCAATGAACAGAAAGGTCCACACCTGTAAAAAGAGCCATGTAAAAAAGCTCAGTTTTACTCTCGATCCAGACAAAAGCTATAGACAGTCTTAGAACAAAAGAAGTATTGTGTTTTTGTTAACTACGATTTGTAAGGATAAATCAGAATTTCATCTTATTAAAGCAAATTGTAAAGGGTACAGTTGAGCCGTGGGGCATGGTACAAGAACAGCATTAGTGGCTCCCAGAGTCTGGCTACTGGAGGATCTAGAGTCAATACCTTTCCTCCTTAAATATTCTGAGCCTCAGTTTCTTTGTCCCTGAGATGGGAATAGTGATAGAACCTACCTTGCATGGTTATTGTGAACAATGAAGTAAAATTGTGTCCTTGAAGTGCTTAGCACAGTGCTTGGCACATAGTAAGTACTGAATAGGAATTAGCAGTTATGGCATAATTCTAAAGCCTTCTTGACTGTCCTTGCTTAAAGCTGTCCACAGATGGAATGCTCGGACAGGGTAGATGATCAGGGATACAGGTAGGTTCACTTATCTTTCCCAGATTGGTGATTTCCTCAAGTAAAACATCTGTATTGAACAAGACCGCAGTTCTTAGAAATACTGTCTTCACAGCCCATTTTTTTGTCTGGTTTTTGGGTTAAGCAGCAATCTCCTGTGGTCCTCTTGGACATTCTCCTGATTAAGTGACTTTAAGGGAGATAGTGTATATGAAGTTATGGGGATCTAGTTCAGTTTTCTCACTTCTGTAAGTGGAAGCAGTGGACTGCCCACACAAATGACCTCTCCTTTAATGAGTTCTTGGTCCCTCTGGAAACATTGGCAACACCAGCTGGGTCGTTCTTTATTCTCTCCTAAAACTTTTGTGTCTATGTTCATGAGAGATATTCGTCTTTAGTTGTCATTTAATGTCTTTGTTTGATTTTGGAATCACTTTGTGTGGATTAATTTCCAAAGGTTTGAAGTTTTTCCTTATATCTCACTTTTATTGATTTCTAGTTTAATTATATTAGGGTCAGGGAACACACTTTGAATACGTTCAATTCTTTTAAATTTATTAGAATTTGTTTAAAAATCAAGGATATGGTCTATCTTGAGGACCGTTCCATGTGCTCTTGAGGAGAATATGTACTCTGCTCCTATGGGGTAAATTGCTCTATAAATGTCAGTTATAGCCAGGTTTTGTTCTTCTATTTTGTTGTGATTTTTTTATTAGTTCTATTATGGTGACAAGGGTGTTGAAATGTCCAATGATAATTGTATATTTATCTATTTTTCCTTTCAGTTTTGTCAGTTTTATGTATTTTGAAGCTCTGTTGTTAGGTGCATGTCCATTTAGCATTATAATACCTTCTTGGAGAATCCACTCTTATGATTATAGAATGTGATTTTTTTCTTTGAAGTCTATTTGTCTGATATTAATATAACCACTCTAGATTTCTTTTTGGCTCATGTTTTACTTTTAAACTTACCTACATCATTAATTTGAAGTGTCTTATGAGCAACATATAGTTGAGTCATGTTTTTATTCATTCTGGCAATTTCTCTTTAAATTCTCTCTAAATGGTGGTTAGACCATCTACAGTTATTTTATTTTTTTAAGGCCATTTACAGTTAATGTAATTATTCGTATGTTTGGACTTAGGACTATTTTTTTATTAATTTTTTTTGTTTACCAAGTTTTTTCCTTTTTTTGTTTTTTTCTGCCTTTTGGGGGGGTATTTTATATTATTATTATTATTATTATTATTATTATTATTATTAGAGAGAGAGACAGTGGAGGGACAGAGGGAGAGAGAGAATCTTAAGCAGATTCCACACCCCATGCTGAGCCATATCTCATGACCCTGAGATCATGACCTGAGCCAAAATCAAGAGTTGGATGCTTAAGTAAGTCACCCAGGTGCTCCTTTTTGGTGGTATTTTAAACTTTAGTATTCTGTATTATCTATTGTGCTTTTGACTATGTTTCTTTGTATAGTTCTTCTAATCATAGGTCTGGGAACTACAATGTATATACTTTACTTTTACCAATATAATTAATATTTTTACCATTTCAAATGTAATGCAGAAATATATCACCTATAAAAATTTTATTCTTTCCATTTATGTTATCATTGTCTTATATATTACATCTACCTCCATTGACACAACTCTTAGAAAATGTTATAATTCCTGTTTTCAATCATCAGCCATATTTTAAAGAATATAATAGGAGAATAGTCAATTGTATTTGTCCAAATATTTGTATTTCTGTTGCTCTTCCTTTATTCCTGTTGTTCCAGGTTATCTTCTGATATAATTTCCCTTCTACAGCAATTCTGATGAATTCTGATGACAAATTCTGTACTTCTTTGAAAAGTATACTTCATTTGAAAATGTTTTTTATTTCACTTTCAGTCCTGAAAGATATTTTTGCTAGATATTGAAATTGAGACTGATTTTTTTGTGTGTGCAGATTGGATTATTTCTACTCTAAATAATTTATTATTATTCTTAAAAATCTGGGTAGAGTTGATATCAGGTTCAGGTATACACCTTAGATATTTGACAAGATTACACATAATGCTATGTTCACCACAAGTGTACTTATCAACTCTCCTGGTATTATTTCTATTGATCTATGTTAAACTTCACTGATTCTTTCCTTTATTATTACAATTCTCCAATTCATTCCATTCAATGAGTTTTTTTTACTATTAAATTTATTAGTTCTTTAACTGTCATTTTTTTCTTGGTATATTTTTGTTGAACTTTTTAAACTTTCTATTAATTTTAAGAGTGTTCATGATTGTTTGTTGGAGCATTTGTATAAGAGCTACTTTCAAGTCTTTATCAGATGAGTGTTTCTCTCCATGTTCTTACTTCTCTCCCAGTAGTAGACTGCTGTTATTTTTTACTTGGTTGCTGGCCTGGTATTGTGGGAGAGTGGTTGCTATTCTCTCTTATACTGGTTCAATGTCAGTATTTGGTAGGCTTTGTGTCTCTAAGTCTCTGGAGAAGAGCTTTCCTAGGGATCCTGCTCCTCTTGCAGCTGCAGAGAACATTAAATGTCTGGGACCAAAAACGGTTTCTTGCCCCTCTTCCAGAGACAGAGTTTCTGTATCCTTCTCTTAGATACAGTGTGTTTTCATCCATCTCCTGGTCAGCATTTGATGACCTTTCGAACTTGTTTAAGGCTTTTATACCATAGAGAATAAGGAGCCAGGTGAGGCTTTGTGCTTTCTCATAGTGATGACTTCTCCCCACTTCACCCCAGATCTGTCCTGAAGGGAACCTTTTTCATGTCTTTCTCCTCTATCGCCAACCTTTGTGGTGAGCAGAAGATGGGGTCTATGGAGAAGAGGCCATAAGTGGGTGTGAACTCCCTTTGTGTCTCCGCTTCCAGGGCTTCTACACCCTTTGGGCAGGCCACACTTGGCCTTTAGCAATTCCTTAAAAATTTTAGCTAAAGTCTTCTTACCCACAAGTATGTCAGCCCTATCTTTCTTCCACATTCTGCCCTAGGAAAGCTGGTGTCTGATTCCTGTATTTACTCAGGTTTCAGACTAGTTGGTTGATCTATGGCCTTAACTCTCTGATGGGTCTAAGGGAAGTTATTATTGGGCAGCCCGGGTGGCTCAGCAGTTTAGCGCCGCCTTCAGCCCAGGGTATGATCCTGGAGATCTGGGATCGAGTCCCATGTCGGGCTCCCTGCGTGGAGCCTGCTTCTCCCTCTGCCTGTGTCTCTGCCTTTATCTCTCTCTGTGTGTCTCTCATGAATAAATAAATAAAATCTTAAAAAAAAAGAAGTTATGATTGTTTAGATTATGTATCTTTTCTTGTTGGTAGGGTGGGAGACATACTCTTTTCAATTTTCTACATCCTAAGCAAAAGCCACACAACACATTTTATACACAGCCTATAAAATAGGCTAGAATTTCATATTGATGCCAGAGTAGATTTTATTTTCTCTTGTATTGAATTCACTGGGCAGTCTTTCTAACCTATCATGTCATCTCCTTTCTTTCCAACTTAAACCCTTTAGTGGCTTGCCATCCCTCTTAGGCTAATTCCAAATTCATGAACTATCTTCTAAAGGCTCAGCATTTGGCATTTCCCTCTTTCCATGCATTCCAGTCTCTCGGAGCTACTTGCAGTTTCCAAGCTGACCCTAAGTGTTTGGAATAACATTATGACACTCCAGTTTTGCTTAGTTCACTTCAGTTTGTCTCCTGGATTCTGTTCATACTGGCTCCCTTTGGAGAAACACTACTTTACATCCTAAGGCCGAGCTCTCCTCTGTATTTGTTCTTACCCTTATCACTGCAGACACTGATTGTGTTTTGTTCACCTATCTCTGGCAGTGTCTATCTCTGGCGGTGGACTGTGATCTCCATGTATTCAGGAGCTCTGTCTAATTAACCATCCTTATATGTTTATGGTTAAGTGTATTGTTTGGTACATATTACATGCTTAGGTATTTATTGAATGAATTGGTGAATAAATAATTGAATGAATGTAAGTTGCACAATATATACAAAATATTCAGAGTGAAGACTCAATTTTAACTCCGATCTTTTGTGAATGCACTTCTTTCTGCTTTACCATACGTTTTACAAAAACATAGGCATTTTTCTATACTTTATCTTCAGATTTATGTACCGTCTTCCCTTCAGATAACTCCAGATTCTGGCCTGAAAATTTATGAGCCTTAGTTAAAGGCTATTTTTTAAAAATAGAAATAGCTAAAAACCAAACCCAATCCACAGTACTCTAAATGGCAAGAGGAAAAAAGACTCAAGGCAATAGTAAAATAGGTATAAATGAGAACAAAGAAAAGTAGGGCAGGCACCAATGATAGGAGACAGGCCAGGATATTTTTGCGTATGAATGCCCTGCACTCTTTGCCTGAGCACTAGCTCCCAGCCCATGGGGTGCATCTCATAATCTGCCCTTCCCATGCCCCCAGCAGAGACCACACAAGTCTACTTTCTTTCCTTTAGTTTCTCTCCACACCACTTCATCTTGTTCACCATGACTGTCTCGGATGTTCATAGCTCTTATCAGCCTTCCAAATGATATTCAAAGTTGACACTTGTTTGAATTTCTACACTTCAAAAAAAAAGGCGGTTATTTTAAATGTATTTTGGAAAGGCATTTTAAATTCCACTTAGTTTATTCTTGTTAAAGAATAAACAAATACATACTAATTTTAATTTAATTTTATTTTTTATACACATTTTAAAATGATCATTGCTAATTAACATTTCATTTGTTCTCTTTTGTTTTTCAAGATCTATGTATATTAAGTTCCATAGTAATTTACTCTTACTTATGTAATTATGTCACTGGGGATAAGATTTTACAGCCCAGAGTGCAATAAATTGAAAAAAAAGAGGGGCACACTGGGGATTGTTGAAACCATGGGGATTAGAGTGTACCTAGAGATAGAAGTAGAGTTTTTCCCTGAAGGAAAAGATATTGCTATTTCAGTCATTCTGGGAATTAATTACAGCTGACCCTGAACCGCACAGGTTTGAACAGCATGGGGCCACTTATAGGCAGATTTTTTATAGTATTATAAATATATTTTCTCTTATGATGTTCTTAACATTTTCTTTTCTATAGCTTATTTTATTTTAAGAATATGATATATGATACATGTAACAAACAGAATATGTATTTAATGATTGTTTATGTTATCAGGAAGACTTTTAGTCAACCGTAGGCTATTAGTAGGTTATGTTTTGGAAAGTCAAAGGTTATATGTGGATTTTTCAGCTGCATGGGGGTTGAGGTCCCTAACCCCTACATTGTTTGAGGGTCATCAGTAAACTAAGGGCCAGAAAACTAGGCCATGGGAAAATGAAGGAGCAAAGATTGAGAGAGAGAGAGAGAAAGAGAGAAAGAGACTTGATTCCATCTTTGTACCTCAACTGATGTACCATCAGAATGAACAGTTCTCACAGTGGGGGTAATCTTCTCTAGCCATATAGATGTAGAGCAGAAGTAAGGGGTATCAATAAACTTCCTTTTTTTTTCTTTCCTCAAGCAATGGCAAGAGAAGTGAGGTGTAATAATCATCTTTAGACACCAGGAAAGCATTGGCCCTCTGCAACTGAAGAGGATGGTAGGTTCTGGGCAAATGTGAGTTCATGCTGGAATCTGGCTGGTTCCATTACCTGCTTGCTCTGCTCAAGCCTCAGGGAAAGGAACTAGTGTGTATGATCTGAAAGGATCCTGAGGACAAGAGCACTTGAAGCCCAGAAGACTTAAAGAAGTGTGAGTAAGTCTCATATGGGAGAAGCAACTTACCTATATACAGATATACTTCTACTTAAAGCATTTTTACATATATTATTTGCCTTTTTCTCTCAACAGCACTGTAATAGGAGGCCATTGTCCCTGTTTCAAAAATGAGAACAGTAAAGATGATATTATTTGTGACTTGCCCAGAACACAAAGGTCCTTCTTCTAATTTCAAGCCCAATGTTCTTTCCCTCTCCCAAGTTAAACAGGACCAAAGAGATCTGAGTTCATCAGTAAATAAGATGGCCTTGTGTGCATGGTCCCATTCAGGGGTTAGGAGCACAGCAAGGAACAATATGGTCGAAACTCTTGCTGTCATGGGGCTTATGTTCTGTTAGAAGAGGCAGGTAAACTAAGAAATGAATAAACAAGATAATTTTGACTGTGGCAAATGTTTGAAGAAATTGAATAGATTCCCTGATAGAGGGGGACTTGATAAGGGGCTGGAGGGTGGTGCACTGTGAGGTTATTTTAGAATCTCAAGTTCAGACACAGAATTCAGGAAAGAACTGTTTGAGAAGGTCACATAGACACTGAGACCTGAAACGAGAAATCATCAGCCCTGGAAAAAGAAAGGAAAAGAATGTTTTGGGTGAAGGAACAGCCCGCTCAGAAGCACTGAAGTGGAAATGAGTTTATTGTGGTTGAAGAGCCGGGGGTATTGGAACAAGATAGTCTGTAGAGCCTTGTAAGCAACTGGGAATTTGGATTTTGCTCTGATGAATTCTAATCTTAGCTTTGCTACCAATTGGCCCTATGGCTCTGGGCATACTACTCTGATTCTTTCAACATTAGGATTTTCCAAGTGTAAGGTTTGGAATCCTACGTTTACATGGCTGCGTGTAACAGAGTGATTCTGTTCCCCTTGCATTAGTTTTAGTGACATCTAAGTTACGGTTTAAAAAGTTGGTTTAGGGGATGCCTGGGTAGCTCAGCGGTTGAAGCATCTGCCTTCCGCTCAGGCCATAATCCCAGAACTCCTGGATCGAGTCCTGCATCAGGCTCCCTGCATCATGGAGCCTGCTTCTCCCTCGCCTGTGTTTCTGCCTCTGTGTCTCTCATGAATTAAAAAACAAACAAAAAACAAAAACAAAAAAAAACCTTTAAAATAAACAAATAAATAAATGTATGTTAGTTTAGTATTAATTATAATCCTAATAACAAGTCAGTCTTATGTAGGGAGACAAAACATGAATTTCTTAAGGAGCTGTGTTACTACCTAGATTTTTAGGATTGTGGAAAATTTTTCTAGTCAGTTAAAGTTACCTATATTATGACCCCATTCCCAACCCAGCAATTTGAGCTGAATTTAATCACTTGGAAAGTAGCAGTTTGTTAAAAATGAGGTATCTTGGGATGCCTGGGTGGCTCAGCGGTTGGGAGTCTGCCTTTGGCTCAGGTCATGATCCCAGGGTCCTGGGATTGAGTCCCACATCGGGCTCCCTGCAGGGAGCCTGCTTCTCTCTCTGCCTGTGTCTCTGCCTCTCTCTGTGTGTGTCTCTCATGAATAAATAAATAAAGTCTTATAAAAAAAAAAGAGTTATCTTTAACCTAGCACATGATACCCATTTTTTAATTAGTTTACTTTATTACATTTCTTTCTTTAGACTATAGTCTCAAATGAGGATCATGAGTGTTTCCATGTGAAAGCATTTCACAGACTAATGAGAAAGAAAGACAATAGAGAAATAAGACTAAAATGATTCTCCTGTGGATTATGCTATTCTAATTTTTCATCTAAAAAGTTAAATTTAAATGTTCTTCTCTGAGAATTAAATAGTGATCATGAAATGGCATGAGTGTCTGATTGCTTACTTCAAACCATCATATCACTTGACTAGACATCGAGTAGATTCCTGCCTCTGACTCATACATTTGACTTGTATCTTATTAACCATGTAGGAAATCTTATTTAAGTTAAACAGGGTATTAAATATAGATACGCAGTACATAATATAAAGTATTATGGAATTAATAATAAGCTTTTAGAAACCAGTCAGGTTTTCAGAACTGTCAAAACTATAAAAGCCTTCAAATAGAATATTAGTGCATTTAAAATAAAGGCAATTTTATATTTATAGGGAAATTTCAAAAGAGCTATCAGCAGCTACTAAATATTTGTGGCAGAAATAGAGATTAAAATTTGGGTAAATATGAAATATATAAAAATATGTCCATGTGGATTTATATGAAAGCTTATGCATATATAAATATTATTTATACATGTATATGTATACCTAAGCTCTTGGGTTTTGTCAGTTTAGTAACAAATACTAATTAACACCTCCTACTTAGTGGGTAGCATGCCAGATACTGGAGTGAGCTCTAGTACTGGATAAGACAGTCTCGTTTCTCAAGGAGCTCATGATCTCAAGAGAATGGGTGCATGAACAACTAACTGGATCCCGTTGTGATAAGGATCCAACTAGTGGTATGAGGAAATGGTTATTGTAATAGAGAGAAGAGAGTAATTAATCATTCTGGGGTGCATGGAAGGCTTCCAAGAGAAAATGACATTGCAGCTTGGCCATAAAGGATTAGAAGGATTTTTCCAGGCTATGGAAGAAAGGAATAGTATTCCGGGCATGAACAAGAGTTCAGAGAATTGACAGCATGTGTTGTTAGGGCAGGAGGTAATTGCAGGAAATGGGTTTGGAATGGTAAATGGCACCAGAATAACGGCATATAGCAGGTAGACTGTTGAGTAGCCATAGGGCCACATTAAAGCACTGCACTTCACTGTAGGTCATCGCAGGAGCCTTAGAAAAGTTTAAGAAGAGAACAGCTTCATTGGAGCTGGGATAGAACATACCAGAGAGGGGGGAGCCTGGAAAAGGAGACGAATTAAGAGGATAATCAATGCCAGGAAGCTGAAGTCGAGGCTACCACAGAGCTGGGAGGAAAGCAAGAGGCCATGTTGGGGAATCCTTTGTGGGGTAATAGGACACACAGGGGACAGATGAGATGTGGGTGTTGAGGAAGAGAGAAGATTAGGTACTTAGTAACTATGTTTTGGTGACATAATGTTGCAATGTTTTAAATGATGAATTTCCTCAACCCACATATAAGATTCCTGTTCGCCCTTACTCAGGTGTCAAAGGCACATCACCCACTTGTCCTCAAGTTACGACTATCACTAAAGAAACAAACAGAAAGAGAAGTGTGTCTACCACTGGATATAAACTCCAGGGCACGTTTTCATTGTTGTTCGCTTTTCTATTTCCAATATTTGAAAAAAGAATCTGACACATCTTGGTGTCTAATAAATATTTGTCGAATTCTTTAAGTCTATATTTGAATTTCAAAATGGAATTTTAAAAAAGATTTATTTATTTTAGAGAGAGAGTCAGTGTGCACAGGAGGAGGGGCAGGAGAGGGAGGGAACCTCTCCACTGAGCGTGGAACCTAACACAGGGCTTGATCTCACAACCCTGAGATCATGAGTTGAGCTGAGATCAAGAATTGGATGCTTAACCAACTGCACCACTCAGGCACCCCTCAAAATGGAATAGATAATAGCTCACGGTATAGATAATAGCTTTGAGGCAAAAAAAAAAAAAAGAAAAAAAAAAGGATTTGAGTAATGACAGCTTGGGCTTAACCATAAGAGCTGAGGACTGGTCAAAACAGAAAACATGCAGAATGACTTTCTCTTGTCTGTCCAGACTAGGTGATAATCCTACAGCCTGGAGTGGAGAAGACAACAGAACTCTGAGCCTGACACCCGTCAGGCATTAGCTTCAAGGAGGGTAGAGGAATAACAGAACTCTCTGAAAAATTTGAGGGTCTAAGAGTTGAGAGGGCTGAGGTTCCATCTGCCTTTGGAGTTCAGAGGAGTTGCTCACCCCATGATGACACGATAGCAGAGATGCCCATATGGCATGGCTCAGCAGAGGGCCTGAGAGAGCTCCCTGAGTGTCCAGTGGCCAAGAGTGACAAGGAGAGCACCTTACCTGAGCCTCAGGATGGGGAGAGAGGACTTAGGACACTCTTCTTCATGCCTATCTGGGAGCCAGAGTCTAAGGGAAAAGAGGGAGAGAGCTTACTGAATTGGCATCTGAAAGTTTTAGAGAGTATGAGGTGATTAATTCGAGAGCGAATGGCTATGAGAAATGTTTTGGGTCTAGGGACTGGATTTCTTTTAGCATCTTCTGAGACAGTTGAATAAAGAATTAAATTCTCCTAAAATTATCTTTCATCTTGTATTGTTGCATTATGTTGTATGTTTTATTACACTTCCTGAAACACCACCTGCCCTAAGATGGAGCCATGTGAGTCCTGGCTTGGGGAGCTTTGCATGAATGAGACCTGCACCTGGGAAAGTACTGAAGAGTGGAAGTTTTAGAAATTCTGTCCTGCACCTGAAGTTGGTTGGTCTAGGGATTCTAAGTGATTATAAATCGGCAGGGGAGGGTTGTATTTCCTAGGTCTCCTTAAAATGGTAAACATTTGAGTGCTTACTACTATATTTCATCAATTCTTAGACCCCCTTTCATGTAGCTGACATCTTGAAAATCAGGATGTCTTATAATTAGCAGCATTTTTGTCAGTGGCACCGATATTGGTATGTTACTATCGGTGGCATCTTAGTTTAAGAGGTGCTGTATGCATCAGATGCTATCCTGAGCATTTTATATGTACTGACTTAATAACTAACATTTGACAGACTAGGAGACTGAAGCAAGAAAAGCTTAATAACCTGCTGAGGTTGATTAACACGTGTATCACGGAGCAGGGGTCAGAAGCCATCTCCCCTCCAAGGCCGTGCGCCTCTGTGCGCTATGCGGTCTCTAAGGCTGGAGAGCAGGCGGCGGCCTTACGGCGAGGTGCCTCTGCTGCGTTTCATGGCATCCTTAAAACAGTCTTATACACTTGGCACTGCCTTTATTTCTATTTAATATTTGAGGGGAGTATTTTTTAAAAGGTTCAATAGCTTAGGGTCATACAACTGGTAAACAGCAGTAAGGGGTTGGACCTTGGCCCGATCCAGTCTATCTTTTACTGGCTACATAGAAACAAAGTCTTTTAAGGGTAATCTGCTCTGTAAAAGAATAGGAAAGCAACATCCTAAATTCAGACACTTTTGTTATTTGTTTAGAGAGTTATCACTGGCTTTTGAAAAATGTCAATTATGCTAGGACTATACACCAGAAAAGGGTTTACTTTCTATGTCAGAGAGAAAAACATGAACATTTATAAATTTGAATATATTTATTAAAAAATTCCTAGGCACTGAGATTCTGGTTGTTCTATTTTGAAAGGCAACTGTGTATTAATTTTAATAAGATTCTATTGTTGGCTATAAATCATCCTGAAGTAACATACCACAAAGAAGAAATTCAGTTGAAACTAAAGGTGCTTATTAAATTCAAACACATTTTAAATTCATCGATCTTCATTAATTACTTTATTAAATGTATCTGTGGGTTTTATCTTCATTATAGCACTTTTAATACTCTCTGATTTGATGATCCTGATACAAGATTTGCTGCTTGTTTTTTCCTACTCAAATACGTTTCTGATTCATAGAGCTTCCAAGGGACTAATATTTTTTTAAAAAATTTTTATTTATTTATTCATGAGAATACACAGAAAGGAGAGAGAGAGAGAGAGGCAGAGACACAGGCAGAGGGAGAAGCAGGCTCCACGCAAGGAGCCTGACATGGGACTCAATCCCGGGTCTCCAGGATCACGCCCTAGGCTGAAGGCGGCGCTAAACCGCTGAGCCACCAGAGCTGCCAGGGACTAATATTCTTTAGGTCATAATGTCTTGTGTCTGTGGACTAATTTTGTTTTCTAATACGTTTCAAAGGTTATTTTGTTATATCCCTACGAGTCTGTGTGGTAGGTAATACCAATCTTCAGACCCTAGTTTTTCACATATGGAAATAGGCTAGTAGAGACTGAGTGACTTGGCTGAGGTCTTGGCCATAGCTGGTACCAAACTCAAGGATGGAGTCTTGATCTTCAGGCCAATGTGCTTGGCATTTGAAAGGAGCTGTAGATAAATGTCCCCTTTCAATAAACTTGGAAGAAAATACAAGGGAGTTCTACCTGCCTAACAACTAACCAATAATCACTCACTGAGTTTTGGTTATCAGGAATAAAGTTTCCGATAGACTGTTAGTAAGGTTATGTAGTAGAATCTCATCCATAGATTCGCTATTTTATCTAGAGCAGTTTTTGTTAGGAGAACCACACCTTTAAGGTATTAAGATTTATGAATTTCAGGCACAAATTTGCAAAGAAAAGTCTGTCTACTCTGACCAGTTCAAAAGCATGGATTAAGTGAAAGAGAACATGAATTTACAAGGATTAATGCAAATACACAAAAAATCCAAACTAGCTTTTAAGTCGAGACTTCTATACTTTCTTGTATACATCAAGGCGTAACATTTATGAACATTTTTGTGACAGCCCCTATGGATGTGAACAGATATGGAAAAAGATGTGTCCTACTGCTGGTCTTACTCTCTGGGCCAACAGTTCACACAGTGGAGGATGGGGGTGAGTGCTAGGTGGAGAGGGAAGTCAGAAGGGATCATCCAATGGGGAGTGTTTTATATATTTTTGCAAGTTGTTGCTGTTGTTCTAGTGTGTAACCTTGGGATTCGCATATGGAAATCCATTTTTTAAAATTATAAACCATATTTGGGATCCCTGGGTGGTGCAGCAGTTTAGCGCCTGCCTTTGGCCCAGGGCGCGATCCTGGAGACCCGGGATCGAATCCCACGTCGAGCTCCCGGTGCATGGAGCCTGCTTCTCCCTCTGCCTATGTCTCTGCCTCTCTCTCTCTCTCTCTCTCTCTCTCTCTCTCTCTGTGACTACCATAAATAAATAAAAATTAAAAAAAAGTTATAAACCATATTCATGTCCTGCCTCTGGTGTATTGGGACATTATGTCAATTAAAAAAAAAAAACATGTATAGGCAAGTATATTATTGGTGAGTTTCATTAGAGAATCATAAAAGAAACATCGAAAATATCTGTGCTAAAAAGGGGAAACTGGTTCTACAGCATTGCTATAGATCGGGGTTTTTTAAAGTGTTGTCTCTGGATCAGCAACATCAGTATCACCTGGGAACTTGTTAAAATTACAAGTTCTTGGGTCCTACTTCAGACTTAGAAATTCTGAGGGCGTGGCCTGGCAATCTGGACCTGAGGGCTGCCAGCACAGAGCTATCACCTCAAACTCCTCCTGTGCTTGGCTTTCAAAACTTGTTTCAGTGCAGGTCTTTTTTGTGTTATTGTTTTTTGCTTTGTCTGTTGAGATTTTGTGTCTGGGGGTTACAGCAAGGAATAGGGATAGTATTATTGTTTATAAAAATGATTTAAAAATCCACCCAGTATTTAGGAAGGAACCCTCTAAGAATTATAGTATTTCTCCCCACCCCTAAATTGGCAAAATGGGCCTGGTTAAAATAAACACTAAAGAGTAAAGAGATTTGGGGTGACAGGCATCAGGGATAGAGGGACAGAACTGGAGGAGGTAGAAGGGAGGGAGGGACAGATTTCAGAGATAAATATCAGGAAGAGACACGCAAAGGGGTCCTCTGTTGGAAGAGCCACACACACACTCATTTTGAAATCATAAAGTTGTTGATTATTTGTCTTTCAAGATAGAGCTTTAGGTCTTTCATGGATGATAGAAAATTGCAACAGACAGGAAAATGAGGAACCTCAGTTTGATATTCCTCTACTTTCCTTTGCTAGTTAACAATATATTAATGAAATATGTATCTTACTATCATGTTGGTTTAAAAAGCAGTTATGAAAGACTATGGTGTTTTTAAAATAGTAAAAAAATTCGATAATATGACCAAAACTAACGGTTAGAATGTTTCTATCAGTTTTGAATGAATACATTGGTCTTAACAGATAAAATTTGAAAAGTAAAATGACTTGGAGTTTTTTTCTTTTTTAAAAGATAACGTTTGGGACACCTGGGTGGCTCAGTGGTTGAGCATCTGCCTTCAGCTCAGGTCATGATCGCGGGGTCCTGGGATTGAGTCCCACATTGGGCTCCCCCCGCAGGGAGCCTGCTTCTCCTTCTGCCTGTATCTCTGCCTCTGTCTCTCATGAATAAATAAAATCTTTTAAAAAGATAACGTTTGTACAAAAACTGAAAAAAGTACAATGATGTAGCAATCATACTATCTTCAAAGTAATGGAACACAATCAGAATCCTCCTGAAAACTCCTATGAGGAGTTACAAGTATATTTCTGTAAAACACTGGATGGCACTGTAGTATGTACTTACACAGGACATACTGCAACTGAAGTTCTTTAAAATTAGACCATGAACAGAGGCATGAAGACAATATTTTAGCTTTTAAAATTTTTATCCCTTAGTGCCTAGATTTCTGGAAAAACACTAATTTTTGATAATAAATTAGATCGTTCTACTGAATGCTCTTATCACTTTATAACAAATAGCTTAGGATGACATTTATCTGTTCTGTATCCAAGACTCTACTAGTTCTCTAGATAAAAAATATACTGAAAATTGGTCTTTGCAAAAAAAAAGAAAAAGAAAGAAAGATGAAAGAAAGAAAGAAAGAAAGAAAGAAAGAAAGAAAGAAAGAAAGAAAGAAAGAAAGAAAAGAAAGAAAGAAAGAAAATTGGTCTTTGCAAGGTCTTGTTTTCCCTTGTTACATACTACTGTTTAACCACCTGCTAAAGGCTCAGACAATAAGGTGAGACATGACTGCCACCGTGTGGGCAGTAAAATTATACATATTTCAAAATAAAACCTTCAATTTAATAAGAGAATTGTCATATTCTTTACTCCGAAATACAATGGAAACGATAAGTACTATTTGAGTTATATTATTCTAAATCCATTAATGTGATGTTCAGTCTTGGTACAAGTAGTTGGACACTACTATTAAACTGCAAAATGCTAGTTATGAAAATCATCTACATCCTTGTTGCTCAAAGTATGTTCCACAGACCAGCAGCATCTGCACGACCTGAGAGCTTGTTAGAGCAGTCAGACCCTACCTCAGATGCCCTGACTCCAAATCTTCCATTTAGCAAGATGCCAGGGGACTCCATACACACTACAGGCCAAGAAGTGTTCATCTACAGTTAAGTGCCTCCAGTAGGGGATCTCACCCCACCCAATGAAGGGTAGGTGACTTTTACCAGAAAGCCCACCTACTTAAGAAAAATATTGTTCGTCTTACTTGAATTGACTTTATCTTTGCAAATGTAGGAATCTATTTTATCTATTATTTGCTTAGGTTAAACTAATGGGATTAATTCCACAATTCAGAGAAAAAATTAAAACAGATTTTCCAGAGAAAAGGGCTTGTTTAGTTTCAGGAGAGATTAGAGTATTTTATTTTGCCCAATCAGAGCCCTTCAGCATAAAGAGACATTCATATACATATATATGAACATTTTCCAGAAACATTATAATACATTTTTTTAAAATACCAGCTTAACGGTATTTATTTACAAAAATATTTCATTACCTAATTTTAAACCTTTTGCTGTGATGACATTTTGTAAAGTACAGGAATGCAAAATAACTACAAAGTTTAACACATTTTTAGTGTTTGCAATAGTGCTTTTTTTGTTTTTGTTTAAAATGAAACAGTACACAGAGATTTTTTTTTAACCGTATTTAAAATGCATATTCCAGCAATTACCTTTGAGATAGTTACTGGACTGAGCAAAATTAAAAAAAAAAAAAAAAGTGCAGCAACTGAAAACTGCCTGCGGGTTTAAGGTAGACACAAGCTAGAGCTCTATACCAAGCATGCTTGCCCCTGAAGTGGACAATGTTAGAAAAACTTATTCTTGCTCTTTTTAATATTGTTTTGGTGATGCATTTACAATGAACCAATAGTATAACTAGAAAAGAAATGTTTTTCTGGTTCTATCATGTTAAGCAGAGGTCACACCTAAAGTATCACAGTACCATTTATTTACAAAAAAAAATTACAAAATTTAAAATATGATTTACTCTCTTTGCATTGCTTTCTACTGACATGTTGAGTCTGTTTTTAACTCCTCACATTGTCTTCAGTTGAAGCAAAGTTAGAACACAAAACACTTAGCAAAGTATATTTAAAAAAATGAAACTCCCAAATAGGAACCCATTGCCATTAGCCAATGTCCATTTAAAATGCCTGAGCCAAACAATCTACAATAAATTAATACTGACTTATTTACATCTCATACACTATAAAATTTTAATTTAAACTATGAGCCTCATTGCAAAATACCGGCAAAACTGACATTCATGGTTTTTCTGATGTAGAGTGCAATATGCAATAAAAAGAGCAATTACATGTAGCCCTGGACTACTGTACTCAATTTGTAAATGAATTATGCCTAGTGATTTAAGACTGTATTGATAACTGAAGAGAAAAACCATGTTATAACCCTGACAACTGGGAAGTTAATTCAGCTGAGAAAGGTAAAGTTTTCCCTTTAATTTTTGTTGTTGTTGTTATACCTATTTTCTGTCCACAGAACCTTTAAAATTTCTGTGGCAGTAGTAAGATCATTAATATTCACAGGAAAAATAATCCCCATAGCACTTTACAAGAAATTGATCAGTGATGAAAAGTGTGATTAACAAAAGCTGTAAACAAGTATCTTCACATTCATTTTCAAATGAAAAAAAATCATTTGTGGGCTTAAATTTCAATCCAATAGAACACTCTAAAAGGGAAAAGAAAAAAAGGAGGACACTAAAGATAGAGAAGTGCTCTTTTTCAAAGTAAATACAGATTAAAAAGTCTAGGAATAGTGATCAAGTATCAAACTGATAAGGAACAAATTCTATAAACTACAAAATAAAAACCTTCATTGACAAAAATACATAAACTCTGTTTTCATTTTTGGAAATTTATTTTTAAAAAAGGTAGAAGAAAATACCTGGAAAACTATTTTAAATATATATATTTTTTAAAACAATAGTTAAGGTAGGCATCCGACAGCAAGCTGCAGCTATGAGAAAGACTTTGCAATTACTGTTGTGGGCATTTTCCCCAAAATAAAATTAATATTTGAAAATGCTCAATAGAGGGTTTTTTTTTTAAACCATAGTAATGATTATCTTTCCTGTCAATGCGTGAAGACTTTTGAATAATGTATGATTCTTTAAAATTAATTGTATCTCGATATGAGATACCAGTATTTCTTATTATAAGCGTAAAACATAACTTTTTGTATGGATAATATACATACTTTTTAAGTACTTTGACTTAAACTTAACAAGTTCACCATTTTTAAAATTAAAGAGTACATTTATAAAAATTTCATTTTAAAATTAAAAGTATATTCTCTAGCAGTATGTATAAATATAACATGTTACTGTATGATCTTAAAACAAATCTGAAAGTGTTGCAATAATTTAAGACCTAGAACACTGAAACATACAGCAAACGATTTTACTATTTGTTTCCTTGAAAACTATATAAAGCCCTATTGAAGGTTTTAAGACTATGATCAGTTTAATTGTTTAAGGTGCAGCTAGCAGCATATTCATGATTTTGGTATGTTTTATACATATGCATCACTTAATTTTAACTGAGAAATGTGGATTAAATGATAATAAAAAGTTTTCGTTACCTAAAAAAGTGCAGAAAAAATTCAAGTTTAAAGTTCAGTGCTCTTTATTTTGCAAAAACAAATAAACAAAATCCCCAAAGTTAAAATGTAAAATAAATCTTTGCCACAAAAAATTTACCTTTGGATATAGCTTTTCTAATGTCATTGAGAAAATGCCTTCAGCAAAATATATATGGAATCTGGAACTCAGGGTAAAACTCTGCACTACTGTCTTCCTTTCCTCAGCTGTCTCCCTACCACCCCCTTTAACCTAAAAATGTGTAACACTTTCAGACTTGTTTATAACACTCACATACCTACACGAAAGAACTTCAGAGAAACCTACAATTAAGAAGGTCTAAGCAAAAAAAAAAAAAAAAAAAGGTTCTTTCTTTACTATAAAGTACTGTACTTAAATTGTAATATACTACACATAACATAGACAAATAGCAGCATTTTTTTTTCACATCCATAAAGAAAATCAAATTAAGAAGTCAGTCATAGCTCAGTGATATCTATAACCATTTTTGGAAACACTTTGTACAATTGAAATGCAAACCCAGGGCATTAAGATGATGCAAAACTTCAAATGGATGTAATATACAGAATTTGTCAGAGTAGAAGATTTCAAATAACTTCCTAAGCAAATACATATGAATTTTATTTTGAAGAGTGGGCTGGATTTGCGGTACATATGGGAAAACAACTTCCTATTGACAAGCTGCTAATTAATGAATACTTCAATGATTTTAGAGCCAAGGACAAATGCAACAAAGAATAATGTCCTCAAGTGAGGATACAGAGGAAGCACATACATATCTTTCATTTTTTCTAATATTTTCTATTTTTGACTTTTTTTTGGTTTGTTTTCCTGAAATCCTGGCTTGCTGGTGACTGTTACTTTTTGCACTTAAAAAGAAAAAAAAATAGAGATGTTATCTCTCAAATTACAATAAATTCCCTGGGTTAGTTATTACTGCAGACTCTCTTATCTACAGACTGAATCAAGTATAACTCGGAGAAGCTATTTCCTATTCTCAAAAATACTTCAAGCTTTCTAGTCTTAAGTGAGTTTCTAGGTTTGCTGTGCATAATCTGTAGATTAATTTAAAAACGAAATAAAGTAACTCAAAATATTGATTTAACATTTTCTTATAAAATCCATCTCAGATAAATGTATCTACTTCTATATTTGAAAATAATTACAAGATTAGTTCATTTTATATACAACAGGAAAAATGACCATAGAAATAAAGTTGATGTACAATTAACACAAAAAAACACAGCAAATTAAATAATTGGAGCCAATATGCCCTTCCACATAATAGGGAATCAACCAGTATACTATTTTACTGCATGCTTCTCAACTTCAAATCTGTAACTGTTGATTTTATTGATGACATTCTCAGAACTGTACCTTAAAAAAGGGCCTAATACTTCCTGTGACAGATCATGGAACAACATGTTTATTAGGTAACACAGGATACAAATTAAGCCATCTATAAACTGCTGTTCATCATATCGCTGACATTAACTAAAGAGAAATATGTTATCCATAGGTATTTTCTACAAATTCAAAAACTTTTGAAAATGATTACTTTTAAAATATTTATTTTGGCTCTATCAATTATCTCTATCACATATATTTAGTCCCTCCCTAATGATATTCAAAGTAAATTTTAATGTAAACTTTTGTATCCCATAGTGCACATTATAAAATGTAAACATAAAAGCATTATTAATGAAAATAAAGAGGAACAGATGCATAACAGACTGCATGGAATTAGGGTGTTCTACATATACCTTTAATGATCATATGGAATAGAAAAAACAACCATCAAATTTGCTATCAATTTGTGCTCTGATTATCTCTTAATGAAGGAAGAAAACTGTTGTAATAATTTTTTATAGAAGAAAATATTTAAATTTCATTACTATTAAATGTAATGCTTTTATTTTGCTCTTCCTTTGTTGCTCTAAGAACCACCAATAATAATCTTAGATGAGCCTGCATTATCAGATCACTTTCCCGTCTACAAAGTTATCTCTTCCCTGTCTGCAAAGCTATTCTAGGAACCAATCATTTATTGTCCACTGATGGTCTCATTTGCATTATACTCCAATACAGAAATAATTTAGTTACCAAAATGCACATATGTTCCTTTCCTTTTGGCTTTTTAAGCCTTGAAAGGACATGTACAGATTTATAGTATATTTCTACAGAAAATATTTTGTAGGTCGTCAGACTAGACTCTTATATAGATAATTATTGACAACAGATGCTTGTAATTTCCCATGCGACAGCATGTGCACTAAGATTTAATCGGCTCATCACCTGAGTGTACTGGAACTGTTAGCAAATAAAGGGCATTTTAAAAAGGGAGCTGAGCATTTTACTGAAATAATGAAACTTTTTTTTTTTAGCAATTTTAATTAAATAATGCAAAGGTACATTTGGTTAAACATTTTATAAAAATTCAAGCAAAATTAAAAACTTAGCCAATTTCAACATTTCTACAAATTTAACCTGTAACTATTTTGGTCAAATCCACCTTTAGCTGAATTAATGAGAACAAGGACAAGGGACATTGAAGTATTCTCCTCACCACAATGGAGGTTTTTCTCACTTTCCACACTGTATAGCCACTACATGGAAACTCCCAGAATGATGAGCGTTCAGTCATGCTCTACACTTTTCTTTTCAATGAAAAGTGATGTATCGCCTTGTTTTGCTTTTGACAAAATATGGACTAAACACAAGTATACAATAACAAGAATCCAAGAGTAGCCCATACACAAGTCAACTATGTGTATGTTTTTATTATTTAAAGCCCACCATTCAGCTTATCTGTCTAAAGATATGGTAACAAACAGTTTGTTTCTTTTTCACTAATGATACTGATGACCGTTCAGTTTAAGGGAGGGAAAGTCCAAGACAGCTGTTTGTTAATTCAGTCAATGACACAAACATAACTATTTCAGCTTCAGGACTTCTGACTTATTGCCTCTCCCTCAATGAGGTCAAACACTGATGGCAGATACAACAGCACAAAATCTTTTGGCATATGAAAGTTTAATACAGGAATGATCTAGGAATAGTCCCTGCTAGGTCTCCTCAACATCCCCCTTTGTTTCTTCATCCATAACATGTGACCTGCTTAGTTCCCAAGCTGTCAACCCACAGCTGCCACACACCATCTACTCCGCTGTGTGTGTGTGTGTGTGGACACTCCTCAGTTAAAGCCACATGACTGAGGTAAAACAGTGCATGATTGTGCTAGGAAAGAACAGTATCCAGTGACGAACATCCCTTTAACGTTAACTTTCCTAAAGTGAAATCAATAAAATAAAAAAGGAAAATTCTTTTTCCTTCTGGCTGAAGTTGGACTTAGTTGGATTTCTGGTTGTCAGAACTGGTACCACTTCTTATCTTTGTATTTCAACATCATCTAGAGGGGAGAAAACACACAAATAATGTTTTAAAAATGCCAGAACAACAATATTTATGTTATAACTGAATTCTATATATTTCCCAAACATTATATCATTCTGAAACATATTATAGTGTTACTATATTGCTTTCTTCAAATCACTTTATACTGAAAGCAGTAAGACCTATTCCATTTAGAGAAAAAAAAGACCATACCTATGAAGAACTACAGCCCAGAAAGTCCTCTTATTTTTTTAGAGACATGACATTATCAAACTTTGGCTCAGTATATTCTTTGGTGA
The DNA here is from genome assembly GCF_018345385.1 of Vulpes lagopus. Lineage (NCBI taxonomy): Eukaryota > Metazoa > Chordata > Mammalia > Carnivora > Canidae > Vulpes > Vulpes lagopus. Next base: position 95,541,638 of record NC_054825.1, on the reverse strand, counting down.
CCTAACCTAATATCTTACAAATAAGGTAATTATCAGTTCTGTGATATGAACTAAAAACAATGGTTAAAGAACCTAGTGAATGAAAGGTTGAAAACTCCTCTTGCTGGCATCAAAAATGTACCGGCACTTCCTCTGAGGAAGGCACTGTATGGCACACCTTCCCTATATGAAATCATTTGGTCCTCACAGCTCTACAGGTTAGAGATTATTATTCTCCTCATCTTATAAATGAAGGAAATAAGGCTTATATGGGTTACCCAACATAACACAAGGGTGAAACTGGGATTTGAGCCCATGTGGTCTGATCCAAGAACCCACGAGCTTCATCACCTCAATATATTATCTTCAAAGACTCTCAAATATGGCTCATAAACATAATTTGGTAGAAGTTTGAGCCTGAACTCTCTGCTAACTATTTAGTGTAGGGGTATATTCTGAAATTGGCTGAAGTGTTATATGCAATTAGAGATCACAATCACACACAGGGTTATGCCAACAAAATTCTTGACCAAGGTCACTAGTCTATAACTGAGGTGTGTGTTAGCCGAGTACAAGGACTCACACACATAAGAATCTCCAAACCTCTTTGAAGCCCTGCACAAATTGCTCCCAAGTCAAGTGACCTCTTTTATGCATTCCAGGTGTCAGCATTCTTGAGCAACGAAAAGATGACTTTTGATTGAAAAATTTAAAGAGCTATTACTGACAGAGTATGTGCTCAAATCTAAAAATAACCTTAATACGGTTTCTTCAGTTAACAAACTAAAAATGTCCTCAAGGGCTAGGCTAGGAACCAAGGGTGTAAAGTAGCCCAGTGTAAAGCATCACAGAGTGGCAGATCTATGTGTCAAAATGAAGATGTATATTCTATACCTAAGGGACTTTAAAGTCAGTTTGTATAAGTGTTACTATGCTGGCCAACAAAGCTTATTTATAAGAAGGCCAGCTAGGGATCCTTTCTTTATAGCATATATTTTAAGGTCCACCATGACTTCTGACTTCATCAAGATGAATTCATTGCAAAAATGCATTTCATTCGTCCTCTGTATGAATTGGTCTACAAATAAAAATGTTTACCAATTTTAGCTACTTTATTTTTTTTACTTTAGATCAACCTAAAGAATCAAGAGAGGCAAATTATTTCCTTTTCTAGGAGTTAGTAGTAAAACCTGAAAACCCTGCATTTCCTAAAACTGTTGCAAAATCATTGGCTTTGTTTACAAAAAGCCTGAAGGTGAGCAGTTTCCTTCAAAATTAATAAACTTCAGTAAGAAACCAGACTACTGAAATATATTCTTGTAATGGCTCCCTCTGGTGGCAAATCAGGAACTTGCAAGTACAGAGGACAACTGAAAGTTCTTGTGTAGAAATACAATAGCTATTAAAAAAAACAAAACAAAACATAAGAAATAGTGAAAAGGATTCTAAGGGAAAGGAGGGAAACTGAGTGGGGAGAAATCAGAGAGGAAGACAAACCATGAGCGACTCCTAACCGTGGGAAACAAACAAAGGGTTGCGGAAGAGGAGGAGGGTTGGGGGATGGCGTGATTGGGTGACGGGCACTAAGAAGGGTGATGGGCACTAAGGAGGGCACTTGATGGCACTATACGTTGGCAAATTGAATTTAAATTAAAAAAACTCAACCATTTTCATACTTGTTTTAACTAGGCTATTTTGTTTAAATATTTGTTTGATAGACATACCTCATGAGCGTGTTTAGAAAATGAATCTGCACTGGACAACATAGCTGCAGTTCTTTCTTCCAGATCACCAAGTTTCTGCCCTCTTTCATCTAGTGCCAACCTGGCTCGTGCTAATTCACCAACAACTCCAGAGGCTGCTCCTTTCACACCTTCAATGCCGCCAGGGCCAGGAATATGCTGTGCAAGACTCCTTGATGCCTTTCCTGAGGATGATTCTCCAACTGCAATGGATTTGATAAATGGAAGAGTAACTCAAGAAATGAAAATTTTATTAATATCCTCCTATATAACATTAAAACACAATTTTAAGGTTGAGTGACAATATAATTGTAATATTTATATAACTCATTTCATAATGTTTTTATATGATTTTAATAATTTTTAGTTTTTTAAACATGCAAAAACAGAAAAAGAAAATTAATATTCTACTCTATATTAGTTTATATAACAAAATTTGTTTAAAAAAGGGGCTAGTAATTATTTGTTGCAATGAATAATGGGCATACTGATGCCAGTTTACAGAACAGTAAAAATCACTATTGGGTGTGCAAAAAATTAAAGATAAATTAATTTAAACATAGGGATTTGATTTAGTTTATTTATTCCATGCTCTCTCATACTTGAAATACTATGCTTAGGCTTAGAAGTAAAGGAAAATGATGAATTTATTCATTATTCTATTTTTGTGTCCATTAAGTTGTGGATATACTACATCCCTTTCTTTCCATTTCTTGTCACTTAAAAATAGATCAATTTTTTCCTTCAAAAGATCTCAGGAATTCACTGCTTCCTTTCCATATATAATCCAGACCTTGATTACCTCAGAAGTCTTAAATTCTGTTAAAGATTGAGGTCCGATGTTCCCTTTTCCCTCATCATACATTTCTCTCATTAGAAATATAATTCCCATACCATAAATTTGCCCCTGAATATGTTAGTAGCTTTTAGTTTATTCAGAAGGTTGTGCAACTATCATCACTAATTCCTGAACATTTTCTTAAAAACAAAACAATCCCATGCTAACTATTGGCAGTCATATCCCATTACCCCCTCTTCTCAGTCCTTGTCAATCAATAATTTACTCTGTCTTTATACACTTTCCTATTCTGAACATTTCATATAAGTGGATTCATACAATCAATATGTGGCCTGTATCTGGCTTTATTCACTTAAAATAATGTTGTTAAGGTTCAACCATGTTGTAGCATGCATCAGCACTTTATGCTTCTTTTTTCTTTAAATATTTTATTTAATCATTCATGAGACACAGAGAGAGAGAGCCAGAGACATAGGCAGAGGGAGAAGCACGCTCCCTGTGGGGAGTCCGATTTGGGACTTGATGCCAGGACCTTGCGATCACAACCTGAGCCAAAGGCAGACGCTCAACCACTGAGCCATCCAGGTGTCCTAGCACTTCATGCTTCCTGATGACTGAATAATACAACATTCTGTTTATCAGCTCATCAGTTGTTTCTACTTTCTGGCTTTTATGAATAACGCTGCTGTGAACATTTGTACAAGCTTTTGTGTGAATATGTGTTTTCAATTCTCTTGGGTATATACCCAGGAGTGGAACTGTTGAGTCACATGATAACTTTATACTTAACTTTTTGAGGAATCGCCAGTTTTCCAAAGAGGTTATGCCAGTTTTATATTTCTATCATCAATGTATGAGTTTCAATTTCTCCACATTCTTGCAAACATCTTTTTGACTACAGCCACCCTGGTGTGAAGTGGTATTTATTTGATTTGTACTTCCTTAATGAGAAATGATATTGTATCTTTTTTGCTGTGTTTATTGGCTATTTGTATATTTTGGAGAAATGACTATTCAAACCTTTTGCCCATTTAAAAACTGGGCTATTTGTCCTTATAGTAAGTTGTAAGAGTTCTTTATATATTTTGCATACTGGACTCATCAGATTTTAGAAATATCAAATATATGATTTATAATATTTTATGATAATCTGTGGTTTGTCTTCTCACTTTCTTGATAGTATTCTTTTTAAATTTTATTAAAATACTTTTCTTTGGTTGCTTGTGATTTAGGTATCATAACTAAGAAGCCACTGTCTAATACAGGGGCACAGAGATCTATATCTATTTTCTTCTATGACTTTTATAGTCTTAGCGCTTTCCATTAAGGTCTTTGGTCCATTTTGAGTTAATTTTTGTGTATGGTGTGAGGTGAGAACACAACTTCATTCTTTTGCATGTGGATATCCAGTTGTCCCAACACTATCTATTGAAAAAAAACCATTCTTTCACCTTTGAATTTTCTTAGCAGCCTTGCAGAAAATCAATTAACCATATATGTATGGACTTATTTCTAGATTCTTAATTCTATTCCATTGGTCTATGCATCTCTCCATGTGCCAGTACTGTACTACACCTTGATGATTAACAGCTTTATTGTAACTTCAGAAATGTGAAGATGTGAGTCCTCCATCATTCTCTTTAAAAAAATTTTTGTATGTGTGGCTATTTTGGATTCTTTCCATTTTCATATAAATGTTAAGGAGCAGTTTGTTTCTTTCTTCAAAAAAATAGCTGGGATTTTGACAGAGATTGTGCTAAATGTATAGATCAGCTTAAGGAGCTTGGCCATCTTCCCAATATTAAATCTTCAAATCTGGGAACATAGGATGTCAATCTATCTATGACTTAAGATCTTTAAATGATGTTTTGAAGTTTTTAGTGCATTTTACACTCCTTTTGTTAAATTATTCTCAAGTATTTTATCTTTTTGATGCTATTATAAAAGGAACTTTTTTCTTAATTTTCATTTTGTTACTGCTAGTGCATAGAAGAAATGAAATTGATTTATACTTATCTTGTATCCTGCAATCTTGCTGAATTTATCTGTAATTTTTTTTTTTTTTGGTGTGGATTCCTTAAGATAATCTATTTACAAGATTATGTTATCTGCAAATACAGACTTTTACTTTTTCCATTCCAATCTGCACGACCTTTAGTTCCTTTTCTTGCCTAATCGTCTAGAATTAAAACTCCAAGTATAAGGCTAACTCAAGAGGTAAGACTCTTTGAATTTCCATCTAAAGATTATTATCAGTTACAACATTTTTGTGGGGGGAGGGCAATTCTGATAAGGACTTCATTAAGTGTGTATCTGTGTATGCATAAATCAGTTTTGGGAGAATTGATGCCTTTTACTGAATCTTCTACTGCATGAACATGGAGTCTTTAACTTCTGTCAACAAAGTTATATAGTTTTCTACTTTTCCCATAGAGGTTCTAAACATCTTCTATTAAGATTTATTTCTAAATATTCAACTTTTTTGGTATGTTTAGATAGGATATGTGGGTAGACAGAATAGTGTCCCCTACTCCTCTAAAAGATGACCATACTCTAATTCCTGGAACCTGTGATTCTATTACCTTAAACAGGAAAAGGAACACTGCAGATGTGATGAAGGATCCAGAGATAGATTATCCAGGTAAACCCAATGTAATCACAAGCAAAGAGCTACATGCAGAGAGATATGGCTTCAGAAAAACAGAGATGCAACAAAGTTGTTGGCTTTGATGCTTTAACTAGGGCAATTATATTCTCTTATCTTTCTTTATTCCTGACAGTGTTTACTTGTGCCTTCCTCTTCTTTTGTGTAGTTTCACCAGAGATTTATTAATTTTATTAGATTTTTAAAGAATCAACTTCTGGCTTTGTTAATTTTTTTTTCTATTTTGTATTTGTTTGCTAAGTCATTACTACCTTACCTATTTTTCTTTGGTTTATTTGCCGTGTTTTTTACCTTTTTGAGATGGGTCCTCAAGTTCACTCATTTTCATGTTTTCTCCTTCTAATAATACTGCATATATATTTAAGGCTATAAATACCACTGCTACTTTAAATGCATACCAATTATTATGAATTCTTTGACACATGGGTTTTTCAAAAGTTTATTTCTTAATTGTCAAACATGGGAATTTAAAATTAGCTTTGCTATTAATTATAAGCATAAATGCATTGTGATTAGATCATAAACTCTTGATTTTAATGCTTTCAAATTTGATTTTTAAAAAATCATTTGATGTGTGGTCAACCTAAACCCCAACTTTTTAAAATGCAAGTTTCAAACATATTGGAAGATAAAAGAACTATATCATAAGCATCCATACATTATCTAATTTTGATAATAGTTAACTGTTTTTGCTATGTGTCTATATGTAAAATTTTTAAATAAAATATTTAAAATTCATTATACACATTATGACATTTTACTCCAAAATAATTTAGTATACCTCTGTGTGTGTTTGAAAAGAATGCATTCTGCAATGTTCTATATCTGTTCATTAGGTCTAAGTTAATTAATTGTGTTGTTCATATCTTCTATATCCTTTACTATAAGACTTATTGTTGTCTGCTTTTATACCTCAATCAATAGGCATATTCCCCCACTATGACTGAGAAATGGTCTCTTCTAGTAGTTATGTCAATATTTGTTTTTTATATATTTTGAAGTGAAATATAAGGTACATTCATTAATGTCCTAATGTTTACACTTTGATATTAATATAGCTAAACCAGCTGATTCTTCATTTGTGTTCATGCTTTTCTTTTAGAATTTTAATATTTGTTTTCAATGTCTTTTGTGAACAATGTGCATTTCTTTTTTTCTTTTTAAATTCAACTGGATAATTTTTGCCTTTTTAATGGGACATAATTGGGGTGCCTGGGTGGCTCAGCCAGTTAAGTGCCTGCTTTCAGCTTGCATCATGATCCTAGGGTCCTAGAATGGAGCCCTGTGTCGGGCTCCCTCCTCAGTGGAGAGTCTGCTTCTCCCTTTCCTTTCCCTCACTTGTGCTATTTTTCCCTCACTTGCTCTCTCTCAAATAAATAAAATCTTAAAAAAAAAAAAGATAAATGGGATGTTATTACTACGGTTATTTATATTTAAGTCTACCATCTTCTATGTGCTTTCTATTTACCTCATCTGTTTTGTGTTCTTTCCTCCTTTCTTGCCTTATTTTGGAAGGATTGTGATTTTCCTGTTATTCACCTGGAAGTTTTGTACTAGGTTATAGAAATCACCTTAGAAATTATAACATGCATCCTTAACTTATTAATGCTACCTGATATTTTTAAAAAGTCTCTCAAAAAATGTATGATCTCAGATCACGTTAAATCCATTTTACCCTTTGTGACTCCCTTGATTTTGTTTATTTGTACGTGTATATGTATATACACATACTACAAGACTTTGATTTACAGTTTAGAAGATTATATTTATACATGCACTTATTACTTTCTAAAACATTGTTTCCTACTTCTCTGACATTCCATGGAGGATTATTTTCCCTCTATGTGAAGTACATCCTTTAGTATTTCCTTTAGTGTGGTGGCAAGTCTTATTCATTTGTTCATTTGTCTAAAAATGTCTCATTCCTGAAGGATATTTTCTAACTTTGGCTGTTGAGAAGCCAGTCTCTAGCTTGTTAAAAGATACCTCATTTTCCTCTAGCCACTCTGAAGATTATCTCTTTGTCTTTGATATGCTCTATTTTCATGTGACACATTGAGCTGTGAATTTTTTTAAATTTATTTTAGAAAGAGAGTGAGTGGGGGGGAGAAGTAGGGGAAGGGATGGAGGGAGGGAGGGAGGAGAAGGAGAGATGGAGGGGGGGAGAGAGAGAGAGAATGAGAGAATATCTCAAGCAGACTCCATGCCGAGCTTGACAGAGGACTTGATACCATCATTGTGAGATCATGACTTGAGCTGAAACCAAAAGTCAGGTGCTTAATTGACTAATTCAGCCAGATACCCACCAGCTGTGAATTAAAAAAAAAAAAAAATCCTTAGAATTCATTAGACTTCTTGAATGTATGAATTGGTATCTTCTATCAATTCTGAAAAATTTCCAGCCATATGTCTTTACATATTGATTCTTCTTCACATGCTTTCCTATTTCTTTCTTGAGAAATTTAAACATATGTTAGATCTTCCCACTGCAACTTCTATTTCTTGTATCTTCTTTGTATTTATATCTGTTTTGTTTTTCTGTACTACATTCTAGATGATCTATCTTGCCTATCTTCAAGCTATATAATTTTCTCTTTAGTTGTGTCTAATTTGTGGTTAAATTTATCCAGTTTTTGTTTTTGAATCTTTCAGTTCCACAATTTCATTTTTGTTTTTTACACATTTGTTGTATTGATTTTTATAGTTTTCAGTTATCTGACAAAATGTTCAGGCACAGTACTTATGAATATAATATACATAAGTATTTTACAGTTTCTGTCTGATAATTCTAATATTTGAAGTAACTGTGATTCTATTTCTGCCCTTTCTGTTTTCATTGTTCATGGTATTGATTACTAGTGTTCTAGGTTAACCTGGACTTTTTTGAAAAATTATTTTTACAAATAATTTGAGGACTTGAATATGTTATCTGCCTTTAGAGAACATTTTCACTTGCTTCTCCCAGGTGCTGGGGACTTGAGCAGTCTGTAAAAATACTTTAATTAAGGTTGCAAGTTTTCTGGGACAGTCGATAATTTAAAGGCGAGCTCAGTCTGTGTGTCTGAGGACTGATTTATTTCTAGGTCACCTTTACTCTTAAGCCATGGCCTTTGGGGTCCTTGCAAAGAGAAGTTATTGAACAAGATCTCTATCCTTGCCTGTTCTAGGAGCCCATCTTGCTAGTATGAACACAGTTTAGTATCTCAGCCTTCTGCTTCAGATTAGCAAAGTACTCCAGGGTAAAAGTGGCCTCAGTTTGCCAGGCTCAGCACTCTGGGTTCCTATCCTTTCCCACGTCCTAACTATACCTGTTAGCTGTCTGATGTTGTTAAACATTTTTTGAAAAATACAATTTTTGAATTTTGTGGAACTTTATCAACTATCCTTGGTCCCCATGACTTAAAGAACAGTCTTTATTTTTAAAAATTAAAACTGACTGATCCTCTCAGTACCAAGATGATTGATCAATCATCTGGGTAAGTTTTGAAAATTAAATTGTACTGCACTGCTACTTACTGATGTTTAATCTTACAGTTTTTCTAATTAGTCAAACAAACACAAAAGGAAAGTTCTATAATACTTCAGTAAAACAGAAAGAATAAAAGGAAAAAAATTACAGACAGATAACTCCTATTTGAAAGAAAGGTCAATCATTGATTCATTAGCTCATTCAAGGACAAATTTCTACTCTGTGCAATTATGTCGAAGGCAGTAAATGAACTAGATTTTGCTATCCTAAATAACCTTCTAGTTCAATGATAATAGTTCTGGAGGTTTTGTAAAATAAATGTTTAGATTAAAAACTTTTTCAAAGTTAATGTCATCAATTAAAGTTAATTATAGAATTGAAATAATAAGATCACATTTAATGAAAATAAAATGCTTTCTAAGCCATTCATTTAAAGTTGTGAATACTCCTTTTTAACCACCTGAAGCTACCCCTGATTTTGGTTAGAATGACAGAAAAAAACCTTTTATGTATTTTTGCTAAAAACATGGATATATTAATTACTATGACAAGAAGAAAAAGGTGATCATAATTTATACATAAGAATTTAAATGGCTTGAATGTTTCAGTTTTACAGATACAATATCCAAATTAAATAAATCAACTTACATAGTTCTTCTCTATCAAGAGATTGTGCACCACCTCCAAATAAGCCTTTAAAGAATCCCCTGTTTGGTGCTTCAGGTGCTTCTACAGGAGTGAAGAGTTCACCCAACATCTCCTTTAAAATCAAAACAAACTGTAATTGGTAAAGTTACAGGGAAACTCAACTATAATTCACAAAACTGTCACTATAAACTCTAACTTAATCTTATAATCTGTTGAGATTCACAATTAATGAGCCTGTTTCAAGTGACTACATCTAGTACCTACTGATCTAGTCAAACAGTTGACTGAAGCAGCATAATTTGCTGCTTGCTACTTTGGCTAGATTATTTTCCTTATGTTTCAAGCAAAGATGATGTTCTTGCTTAACTGTAACAAGATTTCAATCATTATGACAAAATTTTCCCATAATTCTTAACAGGATTAATAATTAGGTCTTCCTACATTAGGAATAAGAAAAGCTACCAGTAAATGTGAAAACTTTAGTGTGATGATGATGATGATGATATACAGTTTTGGAATTACCATGTTCAGCTGAGTCAGAAAATTAGTAATTTAGAAAGACACTTCTTTTTTCATAAACATAGCCTAGGAAGAGAATTATGCCCATGCGCGTTTTATTAATAAACACTAACAGTGCCAAGTTAAACAAGTCAAACAATTAAAGTCTCTTTATATTCCATAAAATATTACAGAAAAATTTATTTGTGTTTCAGTAAAAAGACTATTGTTTAGAACAGGCAGCTGACAGCAACTGTGCGGTTAATGGTTCTTTGTGAATAAATTTTAAAAGGGACTATACTGCCTGTCCTGAAATTCCTTTTTCTTTTTATAAAAAAAGAACTATTAAAAATGATTGACAAATAATAAAAAATTATTATTATTTTTTATTATTTTTTAAAGCAAACTATATTTACTGTTTACAGTAGCAAAGGACAACAAATCATGTACAAATTGGTGAATAAACAGAACAGAGCCAGCCGACCTCCCACCGTCGCCCGGACAGCAGAACACAAAGGAAACACAAAGGCCTTCGGCAAGATTTCAGGCAGGTGAGGGACGATGTCGCGGTCCCGCTCGGGGACTAGGACCGGTGGCAGTGGGTGCGCATGCAGCAGCAGGAGAAGCAGCCGTGTAACTGGTACAGAACAAAATCACGTCCTAAAGCATACACCCCACACCTACTGGGAAAGCAGCGCAGCCCACATCCACGAGGGCAACGCCAAGTCACCACTGCAGGGGCTCCACCGCTAACATACTGAAATTCCAGAAATGTGGCAGGGATATGGGAAGGTTTCTTTCTATATTGTTTGAAATTGCTGTCACTATTCTTCAGAGCATAGAAATGGTAAACTAACTCAGGAGACAAGAAAGGTTGCTGACATGTTATCAACTTTGTAGATAATACACAGAGAGGGAAGAGGAATTTCTGTAAGGATGGTAGCAATATTATTCATAAGGCAGCTGGGAAGCTTTAGAAGCAAAATAAAAATACAGTGAAGCTTTGGGATTGCATTTCTGCCCACTTAAGAGAAGAAGCTATGATACAAAAGGCAAGTACATTATTGGTTCCAGGTAGGAGTTCTGCTGTATCTGGTTTTACATTATTATAGCTGAAGATAAAGCATGTACTTTTTAGAGTTTCTTCCTTAGGGCTGGGCTATGAAAGTTAATAAAGGATGTCAAAGATTTTACTTTTAAGTATATTCATATTAATGTTGTTTGTCCAACCAGATTATAAATGGGAAGAGGTAATTGTTAACAAAATATAATACGGAGTTTCATTTATAATGTTGAGGTGGACTGAAGCCTATACATTTTAATTTTCTTTTCTCTGATATTCTACGAAGTGGAGTAAAACCGGAATGAAAAATTTCAAGTCAATAAGTCAAACATTTTAAAACTTATCGTAGAATATACTGATAACTGTTATATAATACAAATTTATATTACAAGGTGATTTTAGGCATATTCCCAATGTGTAAAACAGATTCCCATTTAAACTGTATCTACTAAATTGATACAACCAAAATGGCAAACAGCTACCATTTGAGGGTCTTTTATGAGTAACATGACATATAACAAGTGATAGTGTAAAGATAAGCATTTTAAAATTTATTTTAGAATTATGGTTTACAGCTCTTTATTTGGTGTTTACTGAGCTTATAACTTTACAAATGTAAAGTAAGAAATATTTAAAAAATATGTATTGTGTAGCTTGTGTTTCCTTGTGTTTCTTTGGAAAGCCTTCTCTTGCTCCTTCTGAACCCCTCATCTCCAAGTAAATGCTGCTTTCTCTCACTACAGCTTAATTTATATTTTCTTTAGTTTTATATAAGTGGAATCATACAACATTGTGAAGTTTTTCTTTTTATTTGCTTGCCTTATTTCACTCAGTATAAAATTACTGTGAGATTCATCCATGATACTGAATGTTATCAACCGTTCATTCCTCTCTATTGATGACTTGTATACTGCAATTTGATTATTCATTGATCTGTTGATAGACACTTGGGTAAGTTTCCAGTTTTTTGGCTAGTACAAGTAAAACAGTTACAAATATCAATTGCCTCTTAAGTTAAAAAACTAGGAATAGAATGGCTAGATACTTGGTTTATGAATGTTTAACATTTAAGAAACTGCTGTTTTCCAAAGTGGTTGTACTATTTTTTTTTTTTTTTTTTTTACATTCCCAGCAGTGTATTAGAGTTCTAGACCCTTTCCATCCTTGTAAGAACTGGATATGATATTTTTTTAAAAATTTGAGGAAGAGAGAAAGAGAGCGTGTGCCCATGCACACATGAGTCCAAGAAGGGGGAGGAGCACAGGAGAAGGGAGAAGGAAAGGGAGAGAATCTCTAGTAGATACTGCTGAGCATGGAGCCCAACACCAGGCTTGATTTCATGACCCTGAGATCAAGACCTGAGTTGAGATCAATGGTTGGATACTTAACTGACAGCAATCGCATAGTATTCTTTTTAATTTTAGCCTTTCTGGTAAAAGTGTTTAATGATATCTCATTGTGGTTTTAATTTATAGTTCTTTAAGGCCTAATAATGCTGAACATCTTTTCATGGTGAAGCATCTGTTCAAATATTTTGCCCATATTTTTACTGAGTTATCTTCTTTCTGTTGACTTTTGAGAGTCCTTTACATATTCTGGATATAAGTGCCTTATAGATAAATGTTTTGCCAAAGTTCTCTTCCAGCTTGTGGCTTATCTCTTTATTTCTTAAATGTTTTTGATGAGCATAAGTTTTAAATTTTGTTGAAGTTGTCAATTTGTTCTTTTACAGGTGGTGAGTTACACCTGTTCTTTTACAGGTGTAGCTAAGAAATCTTTGCTTAGCCCAAGTTAACAAAGATCTTCTCTTAGGTTCCTTCTAAAAGTTTTACAGTTTTAGGATTTACGTGTAGGTCTATGATCCATTTTGAGTCCACTGCTTTATATACTGTGAAACATGAATCAAAGCTCTTTTTACTTTTTTGCATTTTAATATCCATTTTTTCTAGCATAATTTGTTGGAAAGGCAATTCTTTCTCAATTGCATTGTCCTCATGTATTAGTTTATAAGAACTCTATAGTCCATTCCACCAATCTATTTATCCAATTTGATGCCAAAATCATGTTCTCTAATCACTGCAGCATTACAGTAAATCCTAAAATCAGGTGGTGTAACTTTATTCTTTTTATTCAACTTTATTCTTTTTCAGAGTTGCTCTGCCTATGCTAGGTCCCATACATTTTTATATGAATTTTAAAATAAATTTCTCCCAAAAAATTCCCACTAAAATTTTTGAGATTGACTCAAATCTATAGATCAATTTTTGGAGAACTGATATTTTAATATTGAACTTTCTGACCTATGAACAAGGTACATATTTCATTTATTCGTGTTATTAAAAATTTCTCTCAGTGTTTTTGTGATTTTGAATGTAGAAGTCTTTCATATTTTTGTCAGATTTATCCAAAGTAGTTCGTATTTTTTAAGGCTATTATAAATGGTTTCATTTATTTAAGATTTTACTTATCTAAGAGAGAGAGAGAGAGAGAGAGAGAGAGAGAGCGTAAGCACACAAGCTTATTTATTTATCTAAGAGAGAGAGGGAGAAGCAGACTCCCTGCTAAGCAGGGAGCCAGACATGGGGGGCTTGATCCCAGGACCCTGAGATTACAACCTGAGCTGAAGGCAGATGCTTAGCTGACTGAGGTACCCAGGCACCCCTAAATGGTGTTTTTGAAATCTCAATTTCCAAATGGCCATTGCTAGCATAGATTTTTTTAAAAAAATATTTATTTATTCATGAGACACACAGCGAGACACAGGCAGAGGGAGGAGCAGGCTCTATACAGGGAGCCTGATGTGGGACTCAATCCCAGGACTCTAGGATCGTGCCCTGGGACAAAGGCAGATGCTCAACTGCTGAGCCGCCCAGGCGTCCCAGATTTTTTTTTTTTTTATATTAGTCCATATCCTGCATTCCATCAAATTGTCTTTATTTCTAAAAGCTTTCTGGATATATTTCATAGATAGATAATCATGTCATCTGCGAATAACTGGTTTACATTTTTCCTTTCCAACTGAGATGCTTTTTCTTTTTCTTGCCTGACTAGAACTTTAAATACAACACTGAACGAAGTATTGAGACTGAACATCCCTTTCTACCTACTGATTTTAAAGAAAACTAATTCAGTAACTCATCACTAGGTATTATGTTAGGTATAGATTTCCTTAGATGTCTTTTAAGCTCCCTTTTATTCCCTTGCCTAGATTTTTCTCTTTTTTAATTAGGAATGGATGTTGGATTTTATCAACTGCTTTCTTTTGGTTTACTAATATGGTGAATTTTATCGATTGACTTAAAAATGTGAAGTCAACTCTGCATTCTTGGGATAAATGCCATGGTAATTTGTCATGCCAGAATTATCCTTCTGATATATGGTTGGATTAAATTTGGTAAAATTTTGTTCAGAATTTTTACATCTATATTTGTGAAGTATATTGGTCTATATGTAATTTTCTTGTGCTTTGTCTATTTTTCTTTCTTTTTTTTTTTTTAAACTTTTTTTTAATCTTTATTTATTTATGATAGTCACAGAGAGAGAGAGAGAGGCAGAGACACAGGCAGAGGGAGAAGCAGGCTCCATGCACCGGGAGCCCGACATGGGATTCGATCCCAGGTCTCCAGGATCGCGCCCTGGGCCAAAGGCAGGCGCCAAACTGCTGCGCCACCCAGGGATCCCCTATTTTTCATATCATATTAATTGTAGCTTCTAGAATGAGTTGGGAAGAATTTCCTTACTTCAATTTTTGAGTTTTGTGTAAAACTAGTATTATTTCTTCCTAAAATGTTGATAGAATTCACCAGTGAAGGTCTCTGGGCCTGGAATTTTCTTTTCAATTACTACAATAGATACAGTACTCTTCAGGTTATCTATTTTTTTCTTTAGTAAGCTTTGGTAATTTGTGTCTCTCCAGGAACTTGTCCATTTCATCTAAGTTTTTGAGTTTACTGGCATGAAGTTGTTTGTTTATAGTATTTCCTTATTATCCATTTTATATATTTGTAGAATCTGTAGTAATGTCACTTCTCTCAATTTTTGATTCTGGTAATTTTTTAAAAAATATTTTATTTATTTATTCATGAGAGAGACAGAGAGAGAGGCAGAGACACAGGCAGAGGGAGAGGCAGGTTCAATGCAGGGAGCCTGTTCTGGGACCCGATCCTGGGACTTCAGGATCACACCCTGAGCTGAAGGCAGATACTCAACTGCTGAGCCACCCAGGTGTCCCTAATTCTGGTAATTTGTAACTTCTCTCTTCATAATCAGACTGGCTTGAGATCAAATTTATTGATTTTAGAGATCAAACTTCTTCAATGTCTAATCTGTTGTTAATCCTATCCAGTATAATTTTTATCTCAAACGCTGTAGCTTTTTATCTTCTGATTTTGGTCTTTTGCATCTTCCAGTTAACTTTCTTAATGTATGGAATACATTTATAGTAACTGTTTGATGTTCTTCTGCTCGAATTCCAATATTTGTGTAGTTCTGGTTTGGCTTCCTAGATTATTTTTCTCATTATGGGTCATATTTTCAAGACAATCTGACTGGACACTAGATCTTCTGATTTTTACCTTGTTGAATACTGGATATTTCTCATTTCTCTAAGTTGTCTTGACCTTCATTCTCGGATACTAGGAGATATTTTGATCCTTTTGGGTCCCACTTTCATAATATGTTAGGCAGGTCAGAAGCAACACTCATTTTTAAAGCCAATTATTCCTCAACTAACGAGGCCAGACCTTCCTGGGATCTACCCAATCATACATTAAAGTAGGCTGAATAATGGCCATCTAAAATATCAAGTTCTAATCTTTGAAACCTATAAATGTTACACTTTGTTAAAAAAAATGGGGGTGGGAGGATCTGTGAAAATGTGACTATTTTGCCATGGGGAAATTATCTTATCTGGATGGGTCCTAAGACCAATTATATAAGTGTGGTAGTGAGGTAGAGGGAGATTTGACGCAGGCAGAAGAGGAGGAGGCAAGGTGACTATGAGGGAGAGAATGGAATAATGCAACCATAAGTCCAGGCATGATGTCAGCTAAAAGAGGATGGAAGGAGCAAGGTCTCCTCTAGAGTCCTTGGAGGGATCTATGATCCTGCCAACACCTTGATGTTGGCTGAGTGAAACTTACTTCAGATTTCTGACTTCCTGAAGTGTGAGAGAATAAATTTATGTTGTTTTGGTCACTAAGTTTGTTGCAGCGGCAAGTGCAACAGACACTTCAGAGTCTGAAGTGGTCAGACTCTGCCTCAGTACCTTCCCTCTATGCATGTATAGACATGCATAGACTATCAAGACATTAAAACTGGAGCACTTCTTTTGTTTTCTGTCTCTCAGGGATCACCTTCTTTCATTGCTTAATGTTCAGGATCTTTAAAACTGTCGTTTTATGTTTATGTCTGCTTTTTTGGGGGTTACTTCAGGCAGGCCAGTTAATATGGTCCCTATTATTCCATCTTGGCTGGAAAATCCATTAATGTTTGTATGCATCGTCCTTATTTTTTTGGTTAAACTTAAATGAATGCACAATGCATTAGGGCACTCTGGAAACCAAGGTATACAGTTTATATTTACTACAGATTTTTACCAAAGCATTATTTTTAGGCACTGAAAATATAGAGTAAATAAAATGTCAATAATGTTCAAAGAAACATTCTAACACAAACTGCTTAGAGTTCATTTTTCACTTATCTTTATATCACGAGGGCACATAGCCGATACTTATTAAAATAAACTGAGTTACTAAATGACCTTTTCATTTAAAAATAAATATGTAAGGCTTAGTGCCGCTGATAGTAATTTTTACTGAAATAAGAGAAAACACTGACCAAAGAATAGACTTGATCCCAAAAAAGTGATGAAGTTTAAAATTTTGAGTAACTGAAAAATAAATAAATAAAAAATAAAAAATAAAATTTTGAGTAACTGAATTAAGACCACATTTCAGATGAAAATGAATTAAGAATATATTCGATTGTCCATTATTATTTTTAATACATTAACATTTTACTAGTGAAAGGAAACACTAAAGAAAAATTTTATTTTCCCCATAAAAAAGCAAAAGTTTAATTCAGACACTGAGGAAACTTCAAAAAAATATTTCCACCCAAATATAAGTGGAAATTTGTATCTAAAATATCAGATCTGTAATTGATTCATCCTCAAGGTTTATTATATCATTAGAAGTACATTTCTAGGACAGTCTAGCTTACTGAGATAATACTAACATCTGACGGTATATACTCTGTATTAAGCATTATGCTAAGTACTTTATGTGCACTATGTTTTTTAATCTGCATCATATCCTATGGCATGGACACTTTTTAAAATCCTGTTTTGAAAGATGATGAAGCTCAGAAATAGTAAGTAACTTGCCGAAGGTCACATACTTGTGTAATTATTAGCAAGGATGGGACTTTAATTCAGTCTTGATACTAAAGCTCATATTCTAAAAATGAGCCACAAATTCATTATAAGTAAGTAAAATAGGGCTAATTGCAAAAACTTTCATTATAAAGTTCCCTTAGATAATGGTTTCCTCTAAGTATTAATTTTTTTATCTCAATATAAGAGTACTTTTATTTTGAAAGGTGAAATTAAACTGATCATTTGTAATATACAGCTGATCTTTGAACAGTATGAAGGTCAGGGGCCAAAATGCCCTGCACAGTCAAAAAATCCATGTATAACTTTTGAATCCTCCATAAGTTTACTAATCATGTACTGCAGACCTTACTGATAATATAAACAGTGGATCAGCAAATATTTTATGTGTTATATTATAAACTGTATTCTTACATTAAGGTAGGCTAGAGGAAAGAAAATATTAAGAAAACCACGAGGAAGAAAAAATACATTTACAGTGTTATACTGTATTTACTGAAAAAAAAATCTGTGTATAAGTGCACTTGTACAGTTCAAACACATCTTGTTTAAAGGTCAACTGTATATACAAGCTCACAAGGCGCTTGAATATTAAAAAAATTTTGTATTTAAATAATGTAGTCTTTCATAAATAGAACAAAAATATTCAGAGGAAAACTATAAAATATTATTTTTTCTTATATGTATCTACATCCTTATGAATACAGAGTATATGAGAAGGGATGATGCAATGTGTAGATACAATTATTTGCATATTAACACACCTCCTTAAAAAGGATTTCTTTGTGTGTGTATAATAGATATTTACTATATGTGGAGAGTGGGTATAAAATATATGTAATATTTCATATTTCTCTGCCATCACTGGGTAGAAAAAATATGGATGAATGAAATAAGTCCCTCTTACAACAAGAGTCAGATGAAGTTATTTTATCAAAAGTCTCAAAGCAAATGCTCTGGAAAGGCAGGTTTTGGATTTTCCCATATAGGCACATTTGTATACTCCTGAGAGTGTAAGAGATGAACAAAAGTTAAGGGACATTAGAGAAGATTTCATCCCTGAATAAATTATAGTAATATTTTTGTTATTTACCTGAAGATTTTCACAGGTCTCTTGACTGTAAGTGAGTCTCTGGATTTCTGTAGGTGAAACAAGATATAAAGCTTGTCCATTGTTGGTGAAGCAGAATGTTCTGGCTATCCGCATGTTGGTGAGGGGCAAGTAATACACATCCAGTAGAGGCCTTAAACTTGGCAAACTTGAGAAAAATATTAAAAAGTGGTTAATAATAAACAAGGTAGGTTTGGAAAACAGTATGGAGGGGTTTCAGAAAGTTAAAAATAGAACTATCTTATGATCCAGCAATCACACTACTAGGTTTTTACCCAAAGAATACAAGAACACTAATTCAAAGGATACATGAACCCTTATGTATACTGCAGCATTATTTACAACAGCTAAGATATGGGAGCAGTTTTTTTGTATCAATACATCTATGTATCTATGTATCTATATATACACATGCATATATGTATATATATATATGTGTGTGTGTGTGTCATATACACACAATGGGATATTATTCAACCATAAAAAGAATGAAGTCTCGCCATTTGCAACAACATAGATGGAGCTGAAAAATATAACACGTAGTGAAATAAGTCAGTCAGAGAAAGACAAATACCATATGATTTCACTCATATGTGGAATTTAAAAAGCAAAACAGACGAGCAAAGAGGATAAAAAGAGAGAGAGAAATCAAGAAATATTCTTAATTATAGAGAACAAACTGATGGAAGATGATGGAAGAATGGGTTAAAGAGGTGATGGGGATTAAGGACGGCACTAGTCATGATGGCCACTGGGTGATGTATGAAAGTATTGTAGCACCATATTATATTCCTGAAACTAATACAAAACAGTATATTAACAATTGGAATTATAAAAAAAATAAGGAAGGTAGGTTTTAGTTTTGAACAAAGTATTACAGAAGGCAAAAAAATGGCAGGACCTTATAAACCTTTATGATTTAGAGGGAGATAAAACTAATTTGTGTTCTTCATAAACTTGTTTACTATTAATTGAATGAAAATAAATTCTCAGTGTCTAAGACTGTAAACATAAGCATTTAAGTGGAATATCATTCTGTAGTACTATGTTTTAAGGGTGTAAATGCCACATGTGTTTTCTTTAAAAATCTTTAACTCTTACCTAAAAGTCATAATATGTCCATTGGCACAGAAACAGGCAAGGCAAATACTGTTACTCAATGCTACAATATCTCCACGAAGCACAAAAGAGGTCTCTGTAATGTTTTGCTTATAAGCACAGTTCTGAGTTGGCAGTGAGATGACTTTTGCTTGCTTTTCAGAACATATCACTGCATACTGGTTTTCACTGATTTCCTGAGAAGAGGACGGGGACACGGAGACAGGCCGTCGTTTCTTTAATTTCTCCTTTTCATCTTTTTCTTCAGGAACATTGTGTTCTCTCCAGGATTCATATGCAGGTGGCACTAAGCAGCCTGTGGTATCCAGGAATGCCATTCTCAGGATCGCTCCTTTTAGCCTCAATATAGTACCTAAAATATGGAGGTTTAGTAGATAACAAATATTTTAAACCTCACAGCAAATAGGTCTATTCCAACTGTGACACATGGTAGCCATTCAAAAACATGTACAATGCATATTATACTGAAATTGTATACCAGCTTACTGAAGGGATTCAATCTTCAAGAATGTATCTGAATCCAGAAAAGAAATCAACATTATATGCCCCAACCAGATAAATACTGGGATGCCCAGAACTATGTCTTCTCTCTTATCTGACAAGTGTACCATCAACAAATTTGAGAGCAAGTGGATGGCATCTTAAGGTTGCACTGTCCAATATGGTAGCCACTAGCGACATGTTGCTACAGAGCCTCTGAAATGTGGCCTATCCAAATTGAAGCATGCTGTGAGAGTAAAATACATGTCAAATCTGAAGACTTAGTACAAAATATAATTTAAAGTAAAATATCTTAATAATTTAAAAATAATGATTACATGCTGAAATGAAAGTATTTTGGATACACGGGGCTAAATAAAATGTTATTAAAATTAATTTCACCTTGTTTTTTTGTTTTTTGTTTTTTACTTTTTAATATGGCTATCAGAACATTCCTTATGTTGCTTGTCTTTCCAGGTTTTTTTTTTTCCCTATATACAGAAGATTAGTAAGATTACCATCACTATGTAACCTTTTCTAACAACTAGGCATACAGAACATACTCAAATATTTATTGAGCTGAATGAATAAATCAAACTGTTTCTTTAATGTAAAGATAGTTCATAGATTATCATTAAAATCATAATTACATTTTAAGTTCTAAATAATGTTAAAGTCCACTGTATAAACAAGGGATACACTAATGAGGTACAATCATGTTTTTTTTTCTATCTAAATCAGCATAAATTAGTAATGAAAACCAGATTTTTCAGTTATTTCCAGGTCAGGCTCCACATATATTTGATGAAATTTAATCTCCTTTTCAATATATGAAGGTCATAAATTCTTTCTTAAGATCTAATAAGTCACCTTTTCCCAATACTTTAAAGAAAACTAACATTTTAAGACTCCACATTTAGATATTAAAAACAGCCAACTGTATGATGCTTAAAAAAATACTTTTTGCTTTTTCTCCTAAATATGGTATCATTCTTTTTGCTTACAGAACATAGCATTTTAAGGTACCCTAGAATGCATTAGAACAGTTTTTTTTTTCATTTTCTAATGTAGTAATCATTTTAGACATGATCCTAGAGTTAAAAAAAAATCCAAAACCTAAATGTGATTGTATAAATAAACAATATTCTGGAATCTTTTTCCATGGATTCCTTCATTAAAAACAAGACTACATCTCCATTTAGTTTACATTTTAGAATTCTTAAATCAATTAAAAAATGAAAAGTGAAGTCTTCTACTAAATATAACAAGTCAGATCTTCAATATAAGTATAGCATGAAAGTATACTTACCACTTGGAGAGACAATTACTGGCTGAAGAAGCCTTTGCTCTCCTCCTGGGGGAAGGTTCAGTGCAATGACAAGCACTGTTCCCAATGTAGTACCAACCCATAAACATGGGGAGGGAGAGGAATCTGCCTTTCGAGTAAAAGTTTCACAGAAATGAAGAGCAGAGATTGCTTCTCGAGATTCTTTATCAATGCTGGTTACACTGGAACTCCGTGATCGGCTGAAGGAATTATCTTTTATATCTGAAATGATTTAAAATGATGTGAGATTGCCCAAGTTATAAAATATCATAAAAACTTGGCCAAATACTTAGTCTGCAAAAACACAAAACCTGTAGCATATTTTAGTTTTCTTTTAATTGAAGAGAAAAACAATTTACTCTTTATGTTAATTTTTTCCTTTGCTTAAATATAAAATACAAACAGATAAATTCGCACTTCTCAGAAGTGAGCTGGGTGCATTCCAGTGAAGTTTTGTATGTGTGATCTGCATGGTTTTTAATGCAGCACTTTGTTTTGTATCCTGGTTGCTTTTCTAATCTTAGACCTTACCACCTTCTTTTCTCATGATGTTGTTTCTTCCTTTGGTAATATAACTTCATGGCTGGGTAGAATTAGAAAACTATGGGCATTTTCAGTTGTCTACATTTTAAAAATGCACTTAGAAGTAACTCTGATTCTACCTTTAAATTTGTTGAATGAAGAACTTTTTTTCAAATATGTCCACATGAAAGCCTTGAAGCCATAAAAATTTAGCCTTCATTTTTCTCAAAAGACATTTTAACTGTAATCAACATTCATCCAAGGCATTTTACATCAAAACATATTAACTGGCATCTGGCTTATACTTAATTGCATACCAGGTATAATCCCTTTATCTGGCTCTTTCTGTAATGACAGGGATACTTCAACATTAAACTAATAAACTCTTTCTTGTCTTCAGCTACCTTCTTCACTGTGGCCAACTGCAAATTTACCTTGAGCCTTGGCCTCTTTTCTCTTGGAATTAAATTTCCAAATTTATGGGAATTTTTTCCTCTTATGTCTCACTATGCAAAATCAAAATACATCATTTCCTCAAAGTTCCAAATTCTTCTAATGGCACTTATATTCATGACAATCTTGTTCTAGGGAACAACACTTAAAATGAGTTTCAATTTTGCTCTTCCCTTTCACTTTATCTATACATCTGATGGGATGCCAAGTCCTGTTATTTTATTCCAGTGTTATTTCCTTCTTTCCACTACCAATCAACCTCCATTACCCTTTGTTCAGGCCTTCATCACCATTCATCAAGACTGCTGATAATTCCCAAGTGGTCTTCCCACCTTCATTCTGTCAGGCTTCTAACACAACTCAATTGAATTTTATAAGGTACAGTCATATTTCTATCACTTCTATTTAAAAAATCTTCAGTGGTTCCTCTTTATTTGATCATGTTTAATATCTTACGCAAGTTTTTAAGATTCTCCACAAAATACTTCCAACTCTTTCCTGGCCCTATCTTCAGTACCTTGTGGGAATAAGCGGTGTCATTTATTGCTCACCAGACATTCCTTGCACTCACCTACTTCACACTTTTGCTTGTTATTTTCTTTCTGACTGGTTCCTGTGCCTCCCCCTTTTCTCGATCTGTCAAGATTGTGCATAATTATATGCCACTTAGGTACCATCACTTTCATGAAGTTTACCTTGATCCCTAAAACCATGTATGATTTTTCTCTACTTTGAATCTCGACAGCTTTTCTCTCCCATGGCACTAATAGTATATTTGTTCTGTAGTTCTTTCAGAGTTGTCTTAGGCCTACTCTAAAGTGACTCTAAGTTTCTTGAGTATAAGAGCTGTGTCATTTTTGATGCCCTACAGAGTTCAGCATAGTGCCTGGCTTAAAAAGTATCCAATAAATACTTGCTGAAGGCAGATCCATAGTTGAAAGTATCTAAAGGTGTGATACATTAAAATTTCCAGTAGTTTCTACTGTTCACATCTAATAAATAGTTCCTCAAATCATATGCTTTCAATGCTATCATGAAAGAAATGACTTCATGCCATAAAAGATAAAAAAAAAAAAAACCACAGTCAAATCTTCTAAATTGTATTTTATTAAATAGAAAAGGTATAATTGAATTCTAACTATACCCTCTAAAAGCTTTTGTAATCAAATTTAATTTCAGGGGCGCCTGAGTGGCTCAGCTGGTTAGACTCTTGATTCTCTTGATTTTGGCTCAGGTCATGCTCTGAGGGTCCTGGGATTGAGCTCTGTGTCTGGCTCCATGCGCAGGGGGGAGTTTATTTGTTTCCTTTTTCCTCTGCCCCTCACCCTGCTTCTATTTGCATGCACATTCTCTTTTTCTTTGTCTCTCTCCCCCTTAAATTAATAAATAAATCTTATAAAAAATTTAAATTCATAAATTGACAAATATTTCCCCAAATAATAATTATAGACAACAAAATTTTGATTACAGTTAGCCTCTGAAAATAATAGAGTTACTAGTTATGGCAATAACATGGACAATTTCAGGGCAGCCTGGGTGGTTCGGCAGTTTAGCACCACCTTCAGCCCAGGGCTGATCCTGGAGACCCGGGATCGAGTCCCACATTGGGTTCCTGCATGGAGCCTGCTTCTCCTTCTGCCTGTGTCTCTGCCTCTTTTTCTCTCTCCCTCTGTGTGTCTCTCATGAATAAATAAATAACATCTTTTTAAAAAAATAACATAGGCAATTTCAAACTACAGTTCCTAAAAATGTTTTGTCTGTTTTGTCTATACTTCCTGTTAAAGATTTTGACATGGCAAAAAAAGAACTATTTCCTGTAAATGAAACAATTTTCTATAAGCAACAGCTCATTACTAGATGAGTATGTAATATTAAATATATAAGCTGATTCCAAATGTTAACTCTAAAGTTTTCAAAGTTATTTTAGTAAATTAATAGAAATTTTCCTTATTTAAGATTTTAAGTAATCTCTATACCCAACATGGGGCCCAAACTTACAATCTCAAAATCAAGAGTCTCATGCTCTACTGAGCCAGTCAGGCACCCCAAATAGTAGAAATTTTAGATGTAGTTCCGAATGATAAAAAAATATTTGTTACTTTAATAAATCATACACATACCAGGTGGTTGGACATATATTTTCAGTTGTGGCCCAGTGACAAAGATAGAAATCACTGAAAATTTGATAAAATTTGAAGGGCATCCAGGTGGCACGGTTGGTTAAGCATCCAACTCTTGGTTTCAGCTCAGGTTGTGCTGTCATGGTCATTAGATTGAGCCTCATGTCTGGCTCTGTGTGCAATGCAGAGTCTGCTTAAGACTTGCTCTCCCTCAGCCCCTCCATCTTGCCCTCTTAAATAAATAAATTTTTAAAAAATTAAAAAAGAAAATTTGGTAAGATGAATTTCATTATAAATTCATCTGTGTAAAAATTCATACTTTTCTCTATTAAAATTACCATAGGTAATTCACAACTATCTGTACTTCAAATGTAAATTCATAGGCCAAAATAACAGTGTTTGGATTTAATGGACTAATTTAACTATATAAAATTCAAAAACTACAACTGCATTTTATTATGACTTCTCTATAAAAGTTAGCTTACCAAAGAAACTCTTGAGTTTAGATTAATATGTGAAAATGAAGTGAACCTGTATCAATCCTGAACTTACAAAATCCTATCTGCCTAGAACTGTTTGAAATAAAGTTAGAATTTTTAGTAGTTCATGAATTACAACTTGGACTGACTATTGTTAAATCAGATGTTGTGGATCTTTGTGGCTTGAATTTTAGAAATTGGGTAAGCTAAACAAATGGAACAGAAATTTTAATTTAGATTGTAGTAATAAGAGCAGAAATGAAAATAGCTACCACTAAGCAAGGCCTACCATGTGATATACACTCTCATAATACTTTACATTTATCATTCTATTGAATCCACAAAACAAGTGAAAAGTTTTATTATTTTAATTTAATGAATAATAAAATAGACAAAGCTAATCAGTGGAAGAGTCAGAACTTGTGTCATGTCCAAGTCCAAAACTTTCTCAGGCAACTCCAGATAACAAGGAATTAGTCAAACCACCAAAATACAAGGGAGGGTTTTGGTTATTATTGACAATAGTTTTTAAATACAAAAATATATTTGAACATGTGATGTTACTGGAAGCTCTGAAATCAGGTAAAATTTGTTGTTAATTCTTCCATCCAGCTGTAGGTGTTACAAGCACGTTATAAAATCACTATCATGTTACTCTCTGGATGCCTAGAACATTTTAGTTGCATATATTACCCTCTTCTTTCCACATAGAAACTTATATAACAACAACATTTTATTCCCCCCATCAAAACAAAGCCAAGAGAGTAAACTAGGACATAAGACTAATTCACAATAAGGTATAAAAGTCTATTTTTTTTCTTCTAGTTTGATACTAGAAAAGTAACATCAGAAATCTAACAATGTCACGCATGCGACTGGGCCACGAAATGCAGCATGGTGAAGTTATAGTCAAAGTGGAGTGTTACAAGATTTCTTCACAAGCCAAAGTGATTTCTAGTTACAGAAGGTTCCAGAGCTAGCCCAATAGCCTCAGATGCTTTAGGACCATCTGGTAGCTTGAGCCTATCAATAAATAGAATTGTTTTTCCCCATTGACTCCCCAGCCAATGTAAAACAATTACCAGATAAGAATCTCTGTCAAAAAATAGTTCAGCAGTATAATGACTTGAAGGGAAAATTACTTCATTGATACTGTTCCAAGGTATGTATCAATCAGTTGTAATTGGCTAAGGGCACCGAAATACATTGGCATGTAAGCTAAAACATGAACTGAATAAGATGATTTATATAAAAGCATGGAATATATATGCTGATTGAATTACTTATATAATTTATAAGTGTAATATTCTTTTTAAAAATAACTATGGCATTTTTTTTTACTAATTTTAAAAGTACTTTTACATGTGTCTTCTCAAATTCTTAAGATACTAGAAGATACAAAACCATTTTAACTAGCAGTATTTAGTTATTAAAATCACAGGCCTCTGAGAGTGATGAAAACTTTGCCCCTCAGATACGCTTGGTTTCAAATTGTATCTTTCATTTATATAGTGGAAGGAGCGATTTCCTTCTCAAAATATATGTTATCATATATTCTAGGATTAATTCTTTTTCCCGTAACACCAGTGTTACTACAGAATTCTACTAAATTGTTTTTCTTATGTTCAGGAACAGAACCTTGTACTGCTGACAATGGAAGATTATGCTTACTCACTGATAATCATACACTAACTGAGATAAGAATCTGATTTGGAAATGCTAAATTAGTACAGTGAAATGGACAACACCTAAGTTTGCATTATGCATAAAAAGGCAGTTAAGTAATCTAGAGAATAAACAGTGAGATGATGATGGGGGCGAGCAAATGTAAGGGAGGAAATCTAGTTATTTCTAAGACAAAGGCAGGTGAAATCATCTTCACCTAATCTACTTTTTATTTAAAGGCAATCAAAATTTCTGAAATTGAAAAAAAAGTGAGTTTAAAAAGAAAGGTTTATTTTTATCTTTACTGAAATGTCATTTGTCCCTATTCTGTGTTTTCAGGGAGCTGTTTTTGAGCCGAATATAAAGCAAAAGGAACATGTAAATATATTCATTTTCCTTTCCTAGATTAGTTGCATAGACAGTACTACAGAAAAAGAAATACTTCCCAACTTATCACCAAAAATAATGATTCTTGATATGAGAAATTTATTGTAATACAGAAAACTAATTTATTGTGAAAACGTTAAATTCTTGTAAGTTTATAAAGTTCAAATAAGCTTTCAGATGGTTAAATGAGATATAACAACAAATTAATCTGAAATTGCACAAATTTTAGTCTTATGCTCAATCTTGTTTAAAGTATGAAAGCTGAGAAAACATGTAATTTCTGTTGGCTTGAATTTATAATCTTTTATAATTTATAGATGCCATTCTGGAGGATTAATCCTTAAACACCTTAGTCATTTTAAACTTGATTTCTGATTTCTAGTCTACGGTAATTCTAAATCTTTTGATTTCCTTATCTTCCCCTTGAAGGGAGTTTAACTACAATGGATTTTATTTATTTATTTATATTACTTACCTAAGTCGGGCTTTAGGTCAGTAGGCAAGCTTAACTTCCTTGACATCTTTGCTGAAAAATAAAATGCATTTTTAAAGTTCTGAAGAATATTTGATTCATATTTGTTAATACCAACTGCTCTTCCAGATAGCAGTAAATACTTTTATTACTAAATCTAGATGCTAAGATACTTAAAACATGATTAATAATATTATGGGTGGAAAGTAAATCTTGTTTCAACTTTTTAAAAAGTTTGTACTTACTTGATGTAATATCTGTGTGCTTGAAGCTGTTACTTCAAGAAAACTTTTTAATTCTATTAATTATTTCTTAGGTTCACAAGAAAGGGTTAGTCTTTTCTGAGAAGCAGAGTCATTTCTCAGAAGGAAGGTGTTGCAGGTAAGGCCAATAGAGGCAGAAGACTGAGTTTGGGTAGTTGATATAATGAAATCTTTCCAGTTCCTCAACCTCATAGCTACTGGGTTCATTATTTTTTTTTTAATCTCTAGAATATAGGACAACCTCTATCTAAGATTAAGTATTTGATTGTATCATACAACTATATGGATTCGTCTCTTCTTCATGTAAGTTAATACTTCTACTTATACGTCAATGGAAAAACAGAGTCATACTCAATCTAAAATTATGGGATTTACAAAAATGTAAACTATCTCTATGTCATTTCTATTTAGCATCAGAATAAAAAAGACTGTATAAACTTACTGGAATTCACTTTCCATCCTCAAAGTCAGTTATTGCCTTAATCTAGGAAGTGATTTAAAGTTAGGAGTTGTTTAACTATATGATGTTAGTGGCAGTGCATGCGTAACAGAATAGTGCTTCCTATGTACAATTTTGAACAAGCACTTGTTTGTTAATACACGAATGCATATATTGGGTTAAATTTTGGGCTGTTAAGAGATATTTAAAGCACAGACCCTGCTAGTCCATAAGGGCGCCATGTAAACAAAGAAATCCAGTCATAGTATATAACTTCCACATCTAAAAAAATGACAAATCCAGTATTAGGAAAGAGGCATTAGGCAAACTGGGAAGGGATGGGGGAATCAAGTTCTCATTTCTAAGCTTCATCAATCTAATCATCCTTTAATGAAAAAAAAAATGAGTCAAATATACAATCAGTCCTATCCCATTTTCACCCAGAAATAATGAGTATCAGTCAAAAGATAAAATAAACTAAACTAGCCAATGAAATCTGTGGTTAGTTGCTTTCATATAAATGGTTGCCATTGTATTTAATATTCAATTCCCTAAAATTAGAAGATATCATACCCCCAAAACTATCTTCTAAAATGCAATATTAAACACTTTCAAAAGAATTGAGGTTTTCACCAAATATCATGGGTACAACATACACAGACTGATAAATAATATCTATACAATATTATATGTTATCTGAAACAGAAAAATCAGTCTGGTAGAGTCTAAAGACATTAATCAGATGATGTGGCTGCCTCTCTAGACTTCAGTTCTGCTTTGATCCAGCTATTCTTTCAGGCCAGTGATTATCAAAAACTTGAATGTATACTCCAATCACCTGGTGATCCTAATAAATAAGATTATGATTCTATACTCCTGGACTAGGGCCTGAGATTTTACACTTCCAACAAGCTCCCAAAAGATGCCAGTGCTGCTGCTCTATGAACCAGTTTGAGTAGCCAGGTCCCTAGACTAAAAGAAACTTCAGGATAGGATCAAAACTAATTGAGCAAACCTAGCATGCATATGCAGTTAGTCCATAATAAACATTCCCTGAACAAGCTTTAATAAATAGTGTCTAAATGTAGAAGGGTAAAGAATAGTGGTTGGGACTGGATTTGGCATCAGGTCAAACCTGAGATGGAATCCACTTCAACCAACTACCAGATGTGTGACCTTAGGCCAATCACTTTGCCCTTAAACCTGAAATTTCCTCATTTGTTAAGTGAGGATAGATAGATAGTAACACCAATTTCATAACTGTGAAGATTATACAAGATGATGTAAGCAAAGCACTGAACAGAATACCTGACATACAATATGGATTTGATAAATGTTAGTTATTAATAATAAACAAATGAAACAATTTCTAAACGAACTATAAAATGCTATACAAATGAACTACTAATACACTTGTAAACAACCCAATGTTCCTTTATTCTAATTCTATGATAATACTCCAAGTAACTAAAACAAGAAAATTGGAAACAACAACAACAAACCCTTAGGACATTAAGTATAGAAGAGTATGCTATGCACCACTGTAAGTTCAACCTCTTTTAAGTTTGTTTCAAAAAGTAAATTCAATATACAGCTATAATAAAGAAGAAATAAATAATATACAAGCTATTTCAAGTTTATTCTTCATTAATGAGAATAAAGTAAATATTTTGTTAGAAATGTATTCTTTAAAGATTTTATTTATTTATTAGAGACACAGAGAATGAGAGAGAGAGAGAGGGAGGCAGAGACACAGGCTGAGGGAGAAGCAGGCTCCATGCAGGGAGCCTGCTTATGGCAAGGGGAAGAGCAAAAGGAGGACGTGGGGAAGTATTTAGCTCCTGGGCATTCCTCACTGTATTTGTATTTTTCTGCTGTCAGGTTCTATAGATCCCGGGTCTCCAGGATCACGCCCTGGACTGAAGGCGGCACTAAACTCCTAAGCCACAGGGGCTGCCCTAGAAATGTATTTTTTGAAGCTTTCACTCAATAACCATATACATATTCTTGCCAAAAAATTTCACTAGCATGAAATTTCCTTCTGAATTTCTTAAGTGTATGCTTTCAATCTCCTTCAGCATTTTATACTAGAAATTCTTTTATATAAATTCTCAAATATTTAAAAAATGTAGGTTAATCTTTCCCATAAAATACAACTTTTTTGGTCTAACATCTAACACTACTTAATTTCTTTATCATGTTAAAAAGAAACCCTGAATATAACTAACTTCTGAATCATTCTTCACTTGGTCTAATTTTGACATTTTATTGAGGTTTTAAAATCACACGCAAAAAGGCGTAGGCAGATTTTCTGACTACAGTAACTACTCTTTAACTGTCACAAAATGATTCAATTATAGGGTCTAATATTTCTTCCTAAAACACTTTGTAATGAGACCCACAACTTGACCATGAACTCAATTATAGTATTCAAAAGATAAGATATTTAAGCCACACTGCTGTAACACTTTGACATAATTTTAAGCAATCTCCTTGAACAGAGAACTTGAAATGACATGTGTTAAAGGATTAACCTTTGCTATTTTGTGTTAATTTTGCTTACCAATTAATATTATAAAAAAGAGAAATAACAATTTTAATGAATAGAGAAACATTTTTGTTACACTAGAGGTGGGGACCAGGAGAGAGGGATACTTATTAATCTATAAAACATTTATTGGGCACTTGCCAGCCATGTGCCAGAAGGCAGGGATTTCCTGCCCTCTAAGAGTTCAGTCTACTGAAGGAATGAAATAACTCCACTGCAC
The DNA here is from genome assembly GCF_018345385.1 of Vulpes lagopus. Classification (NCBI taxonomy): domain Eukaryota; kingdom Metazoa; phylum Chordata; class Mammalia; order Carnivora; family Canidae; genus Vulpes; species Vulpes lagopus. The sequence continues at coordinate 95,510,776 of NC_054825.1, read as the reverse complement.
TGTATCAAATACTAACAGATGTAAGCAAAAGGTGTCAATTAGAGTACGCTGAATTTATAACTTTCTTACCCTGCAATACTCATCTAACACCATGGGATATGGAGATAAAGCCAGTAAAGAATAACTCAGACACCATACATTTTCACACAACTGTGTGTTCCTCACTTATTTGTTGACCATATTTATCTTCTGGTGTAAAATTTACATACAAATGAACAAATCTTAAATATACATTGTTTTGATAATGCACACACCTAAGTAACTCAACCCTTCACATGATATAGAAATTCGTCAACATCCAAGAAAGGTTATACATAGTCTTCCCAATCAAATCCTGTCCTCATCCCTAGAAATATCCATTGGTCTGATTTTATTTTCTCACCACAAATCAGTTTTGCCTATTCTAGAACTTCATATGCATGAAATTACACAGTAGAAACTCCTGTGTAAGGCATCTTTCACTTGGGACAATGTTCTTTATCTTCTTCCCAAAATGTTTTAAAACTTACATTTTTTCTTCAATATATAGAATTAGAATTTTTAGATGAAAAACAGTTTCAATCAAGAGATTCACAGGCATTAATAGATTAACATCTTCTGTCTCATCCCATATGCATTTTGCCTTTAAGCTTTTTCGAATTGTGTGTTCTTTAAAGAATATTTGGAAAATATAGAAACAGAAAATAAGGCCATTGTGAATGCCCATAATCAAGAGGCAAGACGCTTGCATATTTCCTACTTTTTAATATCTATTTTATTTAATACACAAATCTGTATCCTGCTTTAGTCCCCATTACTAAAAGAAGTATTTTCTCACATCAGTTGTTATTATTTTAATGGCTGCATATTTATATGAACACTTACTGAATAAGGTTTTTTCTAATACCTAAGACAATAAAAGTGTATGAAAATATTTTCATATATTTTGATTATTTCCCTAGGATAGAGTACTACAGGGGACAATCATTTCTAGTACAACTTTCCCCAAACCCCAAGGTCTTCTCAAGTATGTCTCTAAGAAGTAGCTTGTTTTCCTTTTTAAAGTTTAAAAGAAAGGCATATGAGCATATTTCACAAACTTCTGTTTAGCTGAAGACAGAGAAAAACATGCCATCTGAGAAAATCTGGTAAGATGTACAAGTCCCAGCTCACAACTATATCCCCTCAAAACTCAAGTCATTCAATTTTCTTATAGCATTGTGTGTAGCTGAGAAATCTAGAGCCAGACTGATTATTGTCTACCTTTGAATGTAACTTGTCTATTTTATGGCAAGGGGAAGAGCAAAAGGAGGACGTGGGGAAGTATTTAGCTCCTGGGCATTCCTCACTGTATTTGTATTTTTCTGCTGTCAGGTTCTATAGTCCTTTCTTCTGTAGTCTCTATCCAGTGATAGAGACTCATCTGGGTAATTTTATCGTATCAGATACTGACCTTTCAGTACAAGAGCTTTCATGTTATTCATTATAAAGTTGCTATTTTCTCTCTACTGCTGCTATTCTCTGTTTATTATGACTATTTTTTTCTTTTCAGTAGTAAAACATATTTTAGCCCTACTTTAAAAATCCTTGTCTGCTAATTTCAGCATCTAGGTTGTCTTGAAATCCGTCTCTACTAATTGTTTTATTCTTAACTATAGGTCACATTTTCCTACTTTTGATTTTGAATCTTTATTTCACATGCCTACTAACTTTTGATTGAATGCTGGACCAGAGTGGATAATGTGTTGAAGGGAGGTTGTATTATATCCTCCATCTTAGTAGGTATTGAGATTTGCTGTGCTTTGCAGTTAAATTACTGGTGGATCCTTGGTTTAATCAGGTTTGGTTTTATTCTTTGCTAGGGTGGGTCTATTTCAGTTTGAATTTAGTTCTAGGATATGGCTTTTATGCTAAGACGTAATCATGACTCTTCAAGAGTGGTCTTTCTGGGATATCCAGAATGGCCAAGGTGTTCAGCAAGGTCTAATGGCAACAATTCCTGGTATGGCATGACTGCTGATACCCTTGTCAGCTCTCAGCCTCATAGCAGATGGTTGCTGCTAGGCCTTATAGAGTCTTGCCCAGCTTTAGACTGGAATTGAGTTAAATCTCACAGACTTTAAGGAAAATCCCCCCCTCCCTATCTAGTACACTATTCTCACAAATTCTAGTCACTTAAGCAGCCCAGAAATCCAATCTCTGCCTCCTTAGCTTGATCAGACTGCAGCTCCTCTTGAGTTCTACCCATCCTGCACTGCAACAGGAAAGTGTTCCATGGCAGAAAGCGAGGGAGGTCATGGGGCTCATGTTATATTTTTCCTTTCTCTCAAGGATGGTAGCCCTGGACTGCTTGCTGCAATGCCTAGAAAGAAGAGCTCATCCATTTTGACTAGTTTTACAGATGTTTTTTGTGGAAAGCTAAGTCCCAAACCTAAGGTCTAAAGTTGAAGTTTAGACCATATGTTTTTATCTTTTGATTTTGTGACTTCTAGGGAATATACTTGTTTTCAGGTCTGTTTAATCACCTCCTTGATGGCAGGTCCACAAGAGGCAGGTTGACATCTAGAGAACCTGTAAGTCCCCCTAGTGTATACTCTATATCCTGGATGAAGCAGTCGCACACTTTATCCAGCAATTATTGCTGGCCATATTTTTACTTCTTAGGAGTCTCAGAAGCACTTGCCAACCCAGTTACCTTGTCAGCAGATTTCATTGCATGTTTTTAAAAAAATTCTGATCATGCTTTGAAGTTACTTAACTCCCACTGAAGCTTTCAAATGGAAGACAATTTGAATGAATTCTTGGAAGACAAATAGTCTGTTTTTCTCTTCTTCAACTGTGTATTCTTCAACTCTTGCTCCTTGTACTCAGTATCTTCCTTGTTTTGAAATTTTTTTGTCACTAGTGAAAAAAAACTAGCTCTCTTTCCCTATGCCTCTGTCCACAGCAGAAATGGTGGGGTGACAATAAGGTTTCTTCCATCTAAAGAAAACTGGTATCAGAGATATGTTTTGGCAGGCCATACACTTGAGCCTCTGCTCTCTTCTTCTTCTTCTTTTTTAAAAAGATTTTATTTATGTATTCATGAGAGACACAGAGAGAGGCAGAGACATAGAGAGAAGCAAGCTCCATGCAGAGATGGACTCGACGTGGGACTCGATCCCAGGTCTCCAGGATCACGCCCTGGGCCAAAGGCAGATGCCCAACTGCTGCTCTCTTTTATAAACTGCAATGAAGATAAACTAACTGGTTGAGTACTAAAGAGCTGCATTTGCTTGGTAGGAATTAATGAAGTGATGCATGATGACAGCAATTATGTCTGCAATGGTAGTTTCAATACAAAGGAAAGAAACAAATCTCAAGAGCACTGTTTGGACCATGGTACCATAGATGACAGTTTTGTCATGGCTGATACTTGTTAGTTCTTTGCAACAGTACAAATCTTTGTAAAGTTTCCCAATTATGGAGATTCATATTGCTTCTATGAAATTAAACAGATATTTTATAATTCTCCTTTAATTTTTCTATCTACTGTGTTCCACATCTTCTTTTTCTAAGGAAGGTTTCTTAAAAGAAGGGAAAACAGAAATACAACTTCTGCTTTTTAGAATGTGACATTCATAGTAAACAGTACACAATAACAAGTAAAAGTACTATTACGGTAGTATGAAGATGCCAAAAAACCAAAACTTTGTTTATACTGAGGTTTGATAATTAAAATAAAGTGACAATATCACTTTTTACCGCCTGCAGAGATCCAATGCCACTCTTTCAAAGCAAAATGTTGAAATGCATGCCTATTAGATTTTTAAAAATCAGAATAGTAAAAAGACTGAAAATCAGCTTATATGGTATGGCAAAGATCCAAGGCGAAAGTGGGACCAAGAAGTAGAAATCCTTGCCACTTATCACACATTATTTTAATAGCCATTAGAACTAATAATATCAATGTCTATCTCCCATGTTACAATATAAATTACATGAGTTTGGAGATAAAATTTATCTTGCAAAATACTGCATTTGTGTATGTATATAGCACTTAAGGTGTGGTCAATGAGCATGGTGATAAGTGCATAAGTAAATGAATCAACACAAACTGTCATTGGAATTTTACTTCTACATAAAGAAGCTGAATTTTCTCACAAATGATATGAAGAAAAAAAGAGGGCAAATTAAACACAGGCCTATTCATCAGAAAGACCACTTTTGAAATTTGGAACACATAGCCATTACTTGGAGTGGAGAGGAATCTTTATATCATCTCTTAAGATTCGGCTATAACAAGTTCTTTTAATTCTTGAACTCCTATAGCTTTAGTCTTCAATATTTTTCCAGTTTCTATTTGCTTTCCATAAATTCATAAAACTTTATGCCTAGGATATCATAATAAACTCTGCATTTTCTACAGAATAAACCCCTAAGTGTTATAAGCTGAATTGTTCCTCCAAAATTTGTATGTTGAAACATTAACCTTCAATTCCTCAGAATGTGAGGTATTTAGAGACAGGGCCTTTAAAGAGGTGATTTAAGCTGAAATTATAAGACCATTAGGGGCAGACCCTCATCCCATCTGACTGGAAGAGGAAATTTAAACACACAAAGACCACAGTTGCACCTGCATAGAAGGAAGACTATGTGAGACTCAATGAAAAGGTAGCCATCTACAAGCCAAGGAGAAACCAAACCTTAATATCTTAATCTTGGCTTCTAGTCTCCAGAACTACTCCAAAGGAAATACCTTTTTGTTGTTTCAGTCACCCAATCTGTGGCATTTTGTTATGGCAGCTAATAGCAAACTAATACAAGTAACGGTAGAGCGTAAATTGCCACATTAATAGTATTTTTGGTGGAAAAAAAAATTTTCACCAGCTGGTGATTTAGCCAGCTGGACTAAGCTTAGATGATCACAGCTTTGTTGGCAACATCCAAAGCATCATAGTCAGGAGCCAGCTGAACATATGCCTTCTTCTCTCTATTGAGCTGGATCAGGGTGTTGATCTTGGCCACACCAATGTCATAGAGCTTCTTCACAGCTTGTTTGATCGGGTACTTGCTGGCTGTGGCATCCACAATGAACACAAGTGTTGTCTTCTGTTTTCTTCATGGCTGATTCAGTCATTAGAGGGAACTTGATGATGGCATAGTGGTCAAGCTTGTTTCTCCTGGGGGTGCTCTTTCAAGGATATTTGGGCTATCTTCAGAGATGTGGTGTCTTGGGCTGTCAGAAGGCAGGTGATGTATGGATCTTCTACTTCTTTTTTCTTTTTTTTGTTACTGTGGACATCTTTCAGTACTGCTTACTTGGCCTTCAAAGCCTTTGCTCTGGCTTCAACTCCAGGAAGTGTCAGAGGCTTCCTTCCTCCCTTCAACGCCATCTTCATGAAAGGGATCACTACATTAACAGTTCTACTCAAACGATACTTGACAAAGAAATTATTTCAGTAATTTAACTTTAATTTGGACTAATTTACTTTACTTTTGGAATCAAACATAAGTTATTTCTAGAAAGACCATTTTACATTCTTCCAACTTAAGAAAAAGTTCAAGGAGAAAGAATTGCATTTACAGGAAATACTGAAATATAAAAGACAAACAGATATTGCTGAGATTTTATTATGAAATTTGCCAGAAGATACATTCTGAAATAAAATTAAAATCCAATACACACTATGCCATACTCTTCAGATGTTAGTAATCCTGAAAGAGAAAAAGAATTTGTTAGAAAACCTCAGACGTGTATAATGGTTTTAAAGTGCTTGTGAAATTCAGTTCTTCACAAACGAAGAGTAATTTTACCTGTAAAAATGGTATTGCTGCACACTTGACTCATCTTCTCTCTCAAGATGAACTTCTATTCTTCCAATAGCCATATTGTAGATTAAATATAAAGATGAACTTCTAAAGGAGTAACAGCCTCACATTTGGGATTGAATATTGGGTAATGTAAAGTAGAAATATCAGTACTAATTTGAGTTTTATAATGAATTAGAACAATTTTATAATTTAAAATTTTGCTTAATCAATTTGATACATACCTTTTTATTCACATGGCAAATTCCAAATGGATCTCTTTTTCAATTTGTAAATATAAAAGAATAAGGAAGACACCACAAGAAAAAGAAACCTTAAAGTATGAGAGTGGAGACATGCTATAGTAAAATAAGAGTCAAGAGATCTCGATTTTGGTCCTGACTAGGTCATTACTCTGGGGCATTACTTTGGATGTGCAATTTAACCTCTTTGAGGCTCAATCTCTTTTCTTAAAAAATAAGGGGGCTTAGCAGATTTAAAACTGTAGGATTTAATGAATTAGCAATTGGAATATAATAACTAAGAACCTACTTAAATTGTGTTATAACTCTTTAATTTAAAAAAGGAATTATTGGGACTCACGTAAAAGAGAACTAACAAAAACAGTACTTGGACTAATGACCATTACCATCATTTAAATTGACTTCAAAAATTGCTTCAGTTTTTGCTAAAAAAAGAAAATTAGTCATTACCCAAGTAACTCTTAACCCAGAATCTGAGAGATTAAAAGGACCATGGAGGTACAATCCTTCCTAGGTTTATAAATGTCATCTGGAGAATATTATAGTGCCTGGAACTTGGGAGGTGCTCATTGAACAGAGCCATGATTTTTATTTGTTTTGGCACAGTTCTCATTAAAGTCACTAAAGTTTTGAATGTTTTATTTTAATCTCTAGAATTATTTCCCCCTCATAGCTTCCCGTAATCATTTCTTCTATCTGAAAATTAGTAGTATTATGGGACATGGGCAGGGCTGTAGACTACAGAATCCAGCTAGAAATCCACTTTCACAAAAAAAAAAAAAAAATAGAAATCCACTTTCACAATGAAATAGAATCACTGAAATAGAACCAACAAACTTTAGAAAAGGCTGATCATGTAGTTTTAAAATCTACCAAACAATGCTAGCATCTGCACCATATTTTATTCATAAGGTATCATAAAAATTTGATTAACACTTTAATAAAGACATTCATTTTAGGACTCTTCTTATACAAACTTAATAAATAGTTTTACAGAATTTCATACTTCCAAAGTTTTATAAAATATAAATAATAAGCAAATCAGAATTGGTAGCCACTCTTATTTTCTAAATAATTTACAGAAATGGTTAGCACTATAAGAAAGATTGATTTTGGAAATGCTGGTCATTAAGATTTTACTAACAAAAATTAATCATCAAGTATGAACCGACAAAACCAAGTCACTATATGTGTATTACATGAATGTACCTTTCTTTAGGAATGTTGCAATTGCATTATATTCTGTTTTATTTTTGCTGTTAAACTCACAAGACTAAAGTTATGCCTTTTTAGGCTGCTATTCTTATGCAATACAAAGAAGTCACTGTTGATATCATTTACCGGAGTTAACTGTCAGCCGGGAAACAATGAAGCTAAGTTTTGGGTAAATGGGTTAGGGGCTCTACTGGTCACTGTAGTTACTTTCCTTCAGTCTGGTCTTTGAAAAAAGTAGACTTCCAGGCACTATATATTATGTTTGATCTGGTGCTGGGGAAGAACTTAACAGGAACCATATTTTTTCCTAAGTTCCTATGTAGATAGAACAGGACCATTACCAGAATATCTAGTTAGAAATCATACAATAGACTTGGTTTTGAATCCTTACAGACTTTGGTAAATTGTCTTAAGAGGTAATAGTACAGTGTTGAAAGGACAAATGGTGAAGTCAGACTACTTGGGTGGGAATATCTGGCTAGCTGTGTAACCAATAGGTACATTCCTTATACTCTACCTCTCCATTACCTCATCTGTAAAACAGATGAGAAGTAATAGTAAGTCCCTCACTGTAGTTACATTGAATAAATAAAAAATATTATTTATAAAGGGCTGGCATGGTGTCAGAAGAATTGTAATTGTTAAATGTGTGTGTATGTGTATGTGTGTGTGTGTATTTTTAAACTGTTATCTTAGTTATCTCAGCTGTACTGTCAGGTAGTAATAAAGGGGTTGATTTTCAAGCTTGGGTTAGAGCATTAAAGTAAGAATGACATTTTGCATCTCACCCTTCCAATATTGGTAGCAATTACCTTAAAAGAAAAGGTGAAGCTGCAAGACATTTCAGTCAGCCTTCCCAGCAAAGTGTCTTTCTTACTAGTGTCAACCTTGAGGGCCTAGGCTTAATTCTTACATCCTCCCTTATTAGGACACTTCATCACTACATTATAGTTGAAGCTATAAATGTTTATAGACTGAGGAAGAGAGAGGTGGTCATTTTATGAGGCCCAGGAGACTTCAGAGCAAGTACAGGACTGGCTGATAGGGAACACAGTTGAGCTCAGAAGGCTCAAGGAATCCTACCACTCTTGACACCATAAACTTTACATAGAAAGCACAGGACATTCTATGTATTTTTTTTCTGATATTTCACTGATATTTTATGTTAACACTTATTACAAAACTCGACATTAATGTAAAAAAAAAACTCATTTTTTCAACTGTAAAAAAAAAAGTAAAATGGAGCAGTCTCCATTTGAATGAAGAAAAAAATCGAGAATTGAGTTTTCCTTGGATCTTTGTTGAGATTAAAAACCACTCTGAAAGATTACCACTAAAACCAAACAAAGTTATACATAAAATAGGAAATAGAGCAGTAATTTCTGAGGATGTAAAATAATTAAATATAACTGTATAAGTAACCTGAGTTTAAAAAACTGAATAAAGTTAACATGTTTCCCAGAAACCATAAATATAAAAATTGGCATGACAAAAAGAAAAACTTGCCAATAACATAAAAAGCAAGAACGTTACCAAAGAACTTCCAATAATGTTCTTAGTCTAAGAAATGTGTTAACTGAAGACTTTCAAATATTCAAGCTCAGATGTTTCACGTTACATATTCTATTCAAAACACAGAAGAAAGAGAGGAACTAGTCACCACATTTAACAAAGCAAATATAACCTCGATGTCAAATATGGGGTAGAGAAATTATTTCTAAAACTGTAATTATATACAAGGTTCCTTTCATGCAAGGTAAAATTCCCATATAATTAAATTCTAAAAGTTCTTTCATTAATAAGTGTATGTAGGAAAGTCCCTTCTAATTTTTTACATTATATGACAGTAAGTACCATTAAGACAAAATATTTTAAAAATTTGGTTGAAAAAATATTATGCTATAGTGCTAGTATATAATTAAAGCAATTTAACTATTACCAACTGATTCACTATAAAACCACAAAAAGATAATCATTTCCCCATTTATGAAGAGCCCATTGCCCAAGAATAAACCATCTTATTTAAATAATGACCAGAGGTGCTAATAGTCAGCCAACGTTAATATGACTTAACAGGGTTCAATTTACAACATGTAGACAATATGGATGCTACTTCTGTTAAATTTTTGAAATTTAACTTTACATTATCATGAGAAAAGGTAAATCTATTTCAACTGCCCTGAAATGCATCTCATTTAATATAATTCAAGGAATATATGGTATGCATTTTTGAGGAAAGAACATAACAGTATAATAAGAATTTTAGATTTAAATCAAAGATTAAATTTATTCTCTTTTTGTAAAACAGTGCTTCTCAAGCCTTTAAAAATCTTCAGAGAATATTCAAATTTTTATGACCAACCAAAAAATCTTAAGAGATTGATTATGTCCTCAAAGTTTGATTATGTTTTGTCTTCCAAATTGGAATTTTAAATTTTTTTTTTTTGGAATTTTAAATTTTAAACTGAAAATCTTGCACTAGGTAATTCATTTCAAAGTATATTCATAAAACCAGTAGAAAGGATTAATATAAAACACTATCAATCACTTTTACTTGTGTGTGGGAGGGAAGGAAGAGTTTTAAGAAAATTCCCATTTAACTCAAGGATAGTGCAGATTACAGAATAAAAAAGTCAATATTTTAGAGAACTATTTCCTTGAAATTGAGGGTTTTGAAAATTTGAGAAAGATGAAATAAAGCTAGGAAAAATACAAATAAAACCATAGAGGAAAAAGATCTCAAAATCTGGAAGTATAGAATTGTACTATTTATGGCATAAATTGAACCCTGCTTTATTTTAAATAAAGCAAAAATAAAAATAGAATAATTCACATTTTAAGTCAGAGGAAGAACTGCAACCCCAATTTAACTGATTTTTAATAATTACTGCCCCAATGAGTTTAGAAGAAACAGCCCAAGAGATTATTGTTTAGCACAGAAGTAACAAATTAATATATACAAAATGCAATGCATTAGATCATTTTTTGGTGTTGAGTAACACTGCATATAGCAAGGATTAGAAACAAAAGAGAAATTTCTATTTCCTACCTATATCACTGGCTACCATCTTGGAAAACTTTCTGCTTTTGGTCTTCACTGAAAATAATATTTTGATATAAAATGTCAAAATCTATTCAAAGTAAACTAAATGAATTAAAAATAATTAAAAGAAAATACTTTAAAATAAAGATACTATACCCTTTTCTATAAAATTATTCATTTTTTGTTCATCATCTGAATTGTGTGGTGATGAAGAACCTACACAAACGAAGACAATGGAAGGAACAGGCATATCGTCAGTCACAAACACTGGGTTGTCATAGGGAAAAGTACAAGCAAAATAATCTGGTAACTTCTAAGATAAGTTTCCATATTATTGGCCACAAGAAAAGGTCATGCATATAAATAATAACAACTCCTCTAATACTATAGAATAGCAAACAGTAGTACATTATCTTTCATGGTAGAGAAATCCCTAATCTAGAACAATTTTTCCTTAAGTTGCAACCATTTGGAAAAATCTTGGCATAGATATTAGAGAATAGATAAAGAAAAATATAAGCAGCTATTAACTCTTTCTGAAAGAAAAGCAGCAATTAACTCTTTCTGAAAAAAAATGCAAAAATTCTTTGATGTTAAATGAATATGGTTCACCTACAACTAAGAATCTCATGCAAGAAGTATTCTGGCAACTTATTTTAGAGTTAACTTTTTATATACAAATTTTAAAATCATATATAAGCCTATCATTACCACAATGATCTTTAAAATACTGAGGATAATACTTATAATTTTAGGTATGTTCAAATATTTACTTACGTTTAATGAGGTAATAAATATTTCATTTTATTCTGGCTGTGACTCCCAATAAGTTTATCTAATATTTTTATAATTAAGATTTGACATTTTTCCTCAAAAAAGGTGTTTCTAAAATAAATGTTTTATTTATAAATGTAATCTTAAGTAGTATTCTAGTTGACAACTTTACTAAACAATCTATTCTTTATAACAGCAGGACATTTCAAATGACATCTCACCTATAAATTTTCAATCTCTTTGCTATAAATCATCTTCCCTCTTTTTAAATTCCAATAATCATTTATCAGTACATGTCTCTTATGATGTTCCTCACTTATACCTCATATTTTAAAAAGTTTATACACATGTGCCCTTTTCCCACTGCACTGCACATCTGGGCCTCCATTTGATTCATCTTTGCATCCCCTTTGCACTCAGCAAAGTGCTTTGTACGCAGCAATCTCCAAGTAAACATTTGTTGAATGAATAAAAAGCTTTTCTGATAGAAGCAAATGCCTGGAACATAACTGGAAGTAAATAAAAAAGTTTTTCTGTACTTTTCTTCCTTTTTATCCCAGTGAAAGTACTGAGCCTCAATCAATAAGGTCAAAGTTTGACCTTCCATTCTCCCACAAAAATCATACTTTCTTTGGCCAAGTGGAAAATATCCTTAAAATCTTTCCACAGACCAAGTAAAACCTGTAACATTGGCAGTATCCAATTTCTTCTATAATAGTCTTAGAAGATTACTCTTTAAAAAACCATGTTATTTTTACTAAGTAGTATTTATGGATCCTCATAAATCCTATATCAAAAAATATTCCATAAGTAACACTGAGCTCAGTAACATTTTCAGGAAAAGAAATGGGTATACTTGTTTTTCAAATAAGATAATAGTTATAAGATGTTATAACTATTTTAAAATATCATAGTCACCACTGATATTAAATAGCCATAGGAAGGTAAAAAAAATTATACTTATTTTATCTGATGTCATCTTAGAGCAACAATTAGATAACATATCTAAATGTGAACATAAAATTATACAAATTGTTTTTTAATATTTCCAAAATATTTTTCAACATAAATCATAAATGTAAAGAAAATATTTTCCCCTAACTGAAAATTGCCCACCACTGGTCTTCAGAATTTTCGTCAAAATTCCAAAAATGCAAAAAAAAACCCACCCAAAATTCCAAAAATGCTTTCAGCATATCCCATTTGAATATACTTACCAAATAATTATGATTAAATAAACACAGAAAAAAAATAAACACAGAAAATATTTATAGCTTTTTCTTTTTCTGGGGTACATGGTAACCCCTAATGGCAGAATTTATATTATGGTTTATGTGGCCCTGGGTTTTCTTCAAACTGAAATAACCTAACAAAAGTTTTTATCATTTTCACATTTACACACACACATACACACACGTTTGATGCAGTCCTAAGACAAAATTCCAATATCTTGAAAGTGCTCCGTAAGCAATTTAAGTTCTTTGAAATACAAAGATCAAATGGAGATAGCAGAAGTTATTTCCCATGTTAATTCAGGATGGCAAAATTAATATTCTGTTTCAGAGACTGCTGGTTTATTTAAAAACAAATGGAAAAAACTAAATTGTATTCATTAACTTGGATTTTCTCAGGATGCTTTTTGAATTGAGCTTTAATACTGAACCGTTAAAACTGCTGAGATCACCAATTTTGATTACGAGATTTAAATGCTTTTCAAAAAGTTTCTCCTCATTTATATTATTATTTTGAATAAACACACTGATTTTGATAAAGGGCATATGTATGACTACTTTTCATTTTTGTAATAGTGGTCCTCCTCTTAGTATTTATGAGTGACTCGGTTGAACTTCCATTCCAACCCACTTTTAAACATTTCTTCTCTCCCAATACATTGTTTTCTATTAACTATACTGGCTTTATAATCTATATTGTATCCTTTAATTATTTATTTATATCTTACCACACTGCAGAAAGTACTTGAAGTTAGGAATTTAATTATTATTTTACATGGTTTTACATGATGCTTTGTGGTTCTTCTGATTCACCTCAAACTTACCCCTTCCGTTCTTCTCATTTGACCATCCTAAATTAGTAGAATTTACATGTATTGGTGAGAGGAATGTTACTAAATTATTCCTTTATTTCTTTATTAGAATGCTAACAAGAATGAATGTAAAAAAATTTACCAATGGGCAAAGAGTAAGACAACTGGCCAAAGATGAGTAGTGAGAATTACTAGTAACTATTTCAAAATGGGCAAGCAGTGAAAGACATAGCTATAAGAAAATAGTGTCAACAGGTTGCTTTCCAGAATTTTATCCTAGTTTCTATTGTATGTTTCACTACGTATGCATGAGTGACATCTATCTTCTGCTCTATGAAACATGTTTCAGGCACAACTACTGTCTACTAAAGTCTGATTTGTTTTTTGTAAAAGTTGTCTTTCCATATTGATAGGCAGGAATGTATATATGTATATGTGTATATCTGTATGTGTATATCTGTATGTCTTCAGAATATTCTTGTATGTTTCAGGGCATAATCAAAGACTAAATAGTTTTCTACTAAGATAAGAATTTGTGATTTATCAATGATTTTTACACTCACAATTTTTACCTTGCAGTTCAAATTCACTGAAACAATAAAACACCTAGTGTCATATAAATTCTGTATGCTAAAACTATATTGTCCTTTCACGTGGATCAAAAAAATATGCTTGAAAATGTTCAACAATGTTTGAATTTCTCAGAAAAGATTTGGAGGGTTTTTACTTTTATGAACTTTTTATATTTACAGACTTATATTTTAATATACTTAAATACTTATCTATAATTACCTCTTGTTGGTTATTTCAAATTGATAGATGTATATACCTATTCAAAGTTTGGCTTAGGATAATGAGTATTAGTTTATTTAGGCTGAGTCTTGTTAAAACAATTTTGACAGTCATTTAATATACTAAAAGATAATTCCATGACCAAATTATCTAGTTTGGCTTTTAGCCTTAACATATTGACAACTGCATTCACAAGGCCTTTAGAGAAGGTAAGATCAGAATAGTGCTGTAGGTAGATGGACAAAGAACAGCAATAATGAAAAGATACTACAGTTCTGAAATCCAAATTCAGAAATAACTCTAATTCTGTGAGATCAGATATACAATTATTTGCTCCATATTATTCATTCAAACTTTACTGTACCAATATTCAGACTTAACATTAGGTGCTAACTATATTAATTCCTGTGGTTCTATGTTTCATTAATGAGTGAATTTAAATATGAAATTTAAAGATTAAGAAAACCAGAAGGTGGATATATCTTAAGGTATAACTTGTGCAATATTAGGAAAATGCAATTTCAAAAAGAAACATCACAAAAGCTTTTTAGAGTCCTATGTCTAATAAACTGCTAAACCGAAATATCAGAGTAAACTAAAATGCACTTCTCAATATTTCCCATGCTTATAATGATTTCTGATGTAGTAGAATCAGCCAATGAAGGATCAAAATCTATCTAAGAACCATGTTACTTTATCCTAAGAACAATCTTTCTAGTTGAAAGCTGATAAATATTCCCAGCCAGAACAATTTAATATGGTTGTTAAAATTGTGAAGTCAACCTTAGTAAAGACTGGCAAAGTTTCTATACACTTAAAATAATAAAATCACAATCCTCTTAACGTTAAGGAGATTGAAAAGATATTAAAAATTATGTTCTACTGAAATATTATTACATACATAGGTCACATAAAGACCTATATGGACAAAAAAGGATAACTGCCTTAAAATAGCTACACAGTTATATTAAATATCACTTTGACCAAAACCACATATAATTAGTCTATAACTATTCTGTCTACAGTTACTATTAGATTATAAATGTTCAAGATCTTTGATATTTAAATGGGCACTATTCAGGAATTAGAGCACTATTCTACTAGATGACCTCAGACATGCGGAGCAAAGACAAGACTGTACATTAACCAAACCATTTGATCCAATGGTGAGGAGTAAAATATATTTTCGTTAAAAGATATAAATATAAGAAAGCTGAATAAACAGTTGTATGACTCTTAATAGGTAATAGCTGTGAAATTTTATCTAGTGCATTTCTTTTCACCTAATGAGAATGCAAAAAATAGTTATCCTTTTAAGAATAAATAAGTGACATAAAAGTTCCTTCTAGGTGTTACTTTAAATGCTTATCTGTAAAAAGGAATTTTGATACACTGTATTATTTTTTACAGAATTATAGTCATTAATGAAATAAAAAACAAATTACCAGAAGTTGGAGATTTGCAGCGATCCTCTGGGACTACAGTTCCTTCACTAATATCACATAGACCTGCTAAAAAAACAGAACCAAACACCAAGTCACAACACAAATTTATGTAAGTGCAGCTGTATTTCCTATTTACACTACACATTTAATGACTGTCTTTGTCAAAAACCCAGTTGAATAGACTGTACTGGCATTGATACTATGCCCATTAATCTTGAGATAGGAAATGAAACATTTTGATATTAAAACACCTCAAAATAATATAGGAGTCACCAGCTAAAGAAAAAGAAAACTTCCAAGAGATAATTTACTATTCTTCAAGGACATTAGACATAAAGTAGGACTTTGTTTAAAATCAGTAATTTGGGAGTATATGATAGACATTAGATTTCTCTTGAGGGAAAATAAATATTTGGTAATAAATTTGGTAATTTTTACATCATAGAAACTCTCAACTCAAGCCTCAATGTGGTTTCTGCAATGTTTCCAATGCCCTCCTTGAATATTTTTGAATAATTAAAATATTTTGTGCCTCCACATTTGCAATATTTAAAAGACTGTATGTTACTTGTCATATATAAGAAAATGTAAATGTAAAATATTGTACTTTACTTATTATACCTCTTAAAAACTCTACTGCACATTTTTATTTTTATTTTATTTTTTTAAGATTTATCATTCATTCATTCATTCATTCATACAGACACCCAGAGAGAGGGGGGGGGGGGGGAGACACAGGTAGAGGGAGAAGCAGGCTCCAAGCAGGGAGTCTGATGTGGACTTGATCCCAGGTCTCCAGGATCATGACCCAGGCCGAAGGTGGCGCTAAACCGCTGGGCCACCAGGGCTACCCCTCTACTGCACATTTTTAAAGAGCTCTAAAGAAATACTTCCTTTTCACAGATATGTATGAACTTTATAAAACTAATATATCTTATACGATGGCCTAGATTCTTAAGAGAAACGATATGCTATGGCTTTTTATGCTGTAGACAAGAAAAAGACATGGCAACATGCAGAGTAAATAATTAGTATGGCTAGTAAGTTGCTTAGTGACTGGAATGAAAAGAATTCCTGCAAATTCTTTGAAAAGAGAAAAGACCTCAGAAGAAGTTAACCATCATGCTGACATGTGCATGTATGACCAGTATCCATTTTTCCAATCCTTTAGTAAAAGACATATCACAATCCAGTCACTAAGAACATTTTTATAACATTTTCAGAGAACACAGAATAATGAATTCGGTTCATAAGAAGAGTTTTCTATTTTGAGTTATATATTATTTTTATTCACTAGGAAGTTTTCGAGTGAAAATCAGTAACTTTTTTTTTTTTCCTCTTTTCAGCACTCATTAAACTAATAGTTCTGGGAGAAAAAAAAAAAAAAACAAAAAATTAGTTTCATAGTTCAAAGCACAATGGATGGAATTTTAGGTATGCATTTAATCTTTGACAAAATACTGTTTATGTAAATGAACTCCTTCTTGATAGAAATTCAAATAACAGGTCTTTAAACAGTAGTGATATACAGAAACAAGTGTCCATCGATGGATGCATGGCTAAAGAAAATGTGGAGTATATAAAAATGTGGGTAGTATATATACACAAACACATATACATACATATATACATTCACACACGAAATGCAATGTATTCAGCCATAAAATATTTAAATTGTGCCATCTGTGACAACAAGGATGGACCTCAAAACATATGTTAAATAGAATATGTCAGACAGAAAAAGACAATTACTGTATGATCTCACTTATATGATACAGCGGAATCTAACCCCACCCCCCAAAAAACCCCAAAACAAACAAAAAAACTCATAGATACAGAGAACAAACTGATGATTGCCATAAACAGAGTGTGGAGGGTGGGAGAAATAGGTAAAAAGGGTCAAGGGTACAGAATTCCAGTTACAGTATAAATAAGGGAAGTAATGATAGTGTATTAGATATTCGAAAGCTACTAAGAGTGGAAGTAAGTTCTCATTACAAGGAAAAAAGAATTTGTAACTATGTAATAAGGTAAGGAATGTTAGAGCTACTGTGATCATTTTGCAATGTATACAAATATAAAATCGTTATTTGAAACTAATATAATGATTATATGCCAATTATATCTTAATAATAAATAGTAGTGATAGTATACTCTAGTATTATAGTGTGCCTAGCACTGAGTAAAAATAACAAATTCCAAAATTTTAAGCCTTTCACATCTGGCTCAGGGTAAAAGTCAAGTAAAACCCTATATGGCTGATTGATGTATATGATCCTATGGTCTATACTATGTGGCTATGGTATTGGTTTAAGTTTATGATTTCTACCTACAGTACCTTCATGGGTCTTTATTCTGTCATCAAATGTAGTAGTTACTCTTTAGAAACAATAAGCATACCTTCTTTATCATATGTTTAAACAGGTAGCTTAATTTACTATTTAAAATGTTCAACAAAGTATAATTATATATTATTCAGCATAATACATCCATCTACTGAGGCACAATACACTGAAGTTAATGTGAAGCTACAAACTGACCCACTAGATAGCATGGTTTAATCTGGGAGCTAGCAAACCTGTTCTGTGAAGGTCCAGATTGGTTTTGAGGCCAGCTAAGCAAATAAGCATGATGTTTTTCTAATTAAACAGTACTGGCAAAAACTGGCAGTGGGCCAGATCTGGCTCATGGACAGTAGTTTGCTGATTCCTGGTTTAATGAAATCTTGTAATTGTCAAACTAAAGTAGGTCACTTCGATCTGTCTGTTTCAAAAAAAAATATACATGGAATTCTTTATTTAGAATCTGGTTAACTTCAGGAAACCTTATGTCAACAGGCTGCTATGAGATATCAATATAGTTATGAGATTAAAAAAGTAACATCAATTTTGGTACAATTTAAGTTTAAAGGATTCCTGTTGACCTTAACTGGTATCTCTATTTTCAATATGCGCACAAACCATTCTAGAATATTTGACTGATTTGTACATTAAACTTACTGATTTATTTGACCTTTATCAACTTGGGTATTGTTAACAAATTCTCTTGGTATGTTTTTATTACCTTATCACTTTTTATTACCAAGGTCTGCCTTACAAACATAATGTATGTATGTATGTATGTATGTAAGTTTAGATTTTCATTTCTCTTAATTATTTTTCATACTTTCCAGAAATATAAATCATTCCTCTTAATGGATAGTTGAGAAACAAAGTTATTTACCTCTACTTTCTGTTTTTCAACTATAATTTCAAGTGATCCCTAGGGTCCTAATCCTTCTTTAATTATATTTTCACTGAAACCAAACATTTTGCTATTTCCCATTTTTTGAAGACCAGCCTATATTCAACACAGTACTTACTGATAATGCAACACTTATTTATGCATCCTTGATTATATCCCTCATTTATTAAATATTGTGTTTTGTTTCTTATAATAGATAACATACACACACACACACAGAAATATCAACTAGTATTACTGGGCTTCACAGCTATTTCTCTTTTTCTATTCTACTGAACATACTGAAGAATTTAAATTAATTGCAATTGTATAACCCAAATCTTCATTTTTAGAGTCACTTCTGTAACTTTTGAAAATATTTTTCCTAAAGTACACACAATTTTGTCCCTTTAATTTCCTTCTTTAGAATTATCAACTTTCAAGACTAAATAAGTTTCTTCTCATGGGTTTATCACTTTCATATCACTAAGAAGATCTTACTTGGGGGTTAGAATTATAGAGAGAATAGAAATTTCCCTTCCGTGTCCTTCACTGAGTGAAAATGTGGCCAGCAAAACAAGACATGTATTATCGTATTTCACTTTTGTTATTATTAAGACTTCCAGCAGATCTACAGGTAGTTGAAATAATTTATCACTATTTGTCCCTGTAACAATCTCATAATTTTTATTATGAAAATTCTGTATACGTTTCAGTTATAGGCTCAACTGTATTTTAATGCAGTTGTAAAACACATAAACAGTAATGTTTATAAAATAATTTCTTGAGTAACACCTTACTGTTTATGAAAACAGGGGATCCCTGGGTGGCGCAGCGGTTTGGCGCCTGCCTTTGGCCCAGGGCGCGATCCTGGAGACCCGGGATCGAATCCCACATCAGGCTCCCGGTGCATGGAGCCTGCTTCTCCCTCTGCCTGTGTCTCTGCCTCTCTCTCTCTCTCTGTGACTATCATAAATAAATTAAAAAAAAAAAAAAAAAAAAGAAAACATAACAGAATCTACTAGTAGTAAAAACATTACCCCAAACTAATCTCTAAAATAGATCGAATTTGGTGGTATTTGGGCTACACTTCCAAAACATATTATAAAATACACACTTCTGCAAGAATATCATTTTTATCAATGCAATTAAAGCATTTTGGTACCAATTATGTTATACTTAATTTTATTTGAAATAAATTATATTTTAGAATTAAGGCACAAATTTTTTTAAAATGTTAAAGTACATTTTAAACGGACTTTCTTTTAATTTTTAGACATAATTCTAATAGTTACAAGTGAGTGTAAGTAAATACCTCAAATAGTTCTCCTGTGCCTAAACATCTAACTCTTCAATATAAAATAAAGCAAATAATAACATAAATAATATTATGAGATTTATTACAGAATATAGGATGCAATAAAATTTAAGAAAAAATATGTTTGGTATCACATGATAAAATTGGTCTCTAAACTTGGATAAGTTTAGGTATTTAATTTTTAGCAGTTTTAAGAAACTATGAGGTATCAAGGAGAAAAGAAATTAATTTTAGAAGCAATAAAGTTTTTACACAGGTTTGTGGTAAAATTGCTAAAAATACTTGCCTCCTCTATCATGACAATATTTTAACTTTCTAACACTAAATATTAGTTTCTTTTGCCTTATAAAGAAACTGGATTGGGACGTAAACATTTCAATAGCTTTTTTTCATATACATATGATGATAAATTTAAGTAATGAGTATATCATTTTAGATATATAATGTTTTAATAAGCTGTTTTTAAAATAAATGAAAAAAAATATTTTACACACAACAAATAAACATGCCATGACGTTACTGACATGAAATAAATAACTTACATAAAGAAGACTGGAGTTTTTTCACAGATTCAGAATATAAACTAGAAAGGCCGTACATGCAAGAAGTCACAATCAGCATGCCTTAGTGAAGCAATGAAAAGTGAAGAAAAAAAAAGGAGACAAAGTACTAGAATGGTATGTTTGGGACAATTTCTGCTGAAGATAACACATGACAAAATGATCACACACAAAAATAAAAATGGAAAAGAAAATTCAAGCATCAGGATATTCCATCTTTCTTTTTTTTTCTTTCTCATAAATTGTGATACAGGTAGTATTTTCTATTTATGCCATGAGACCAAATGAGAAATGAATCTCAGAATTTAAATTCAGAGAGACTGAGTTATAAGTATAGAACACATCTTCCCAGTGTTTCACTGCACACTGGCATTCTGCATATTGGCCAAATCTGCCCAAGATAGGGTTCCCCTCAATCCCTGGTCCAGCTGAACAGGTCCTGTGGAGACTGGAGCCTATACTGGAGCAATTACTGCAGTAATTGCTGAAGGCCTCACTAATATGAGATCCAGAGATCCAATGCCATGAAGTTAAAAAAAAAAAAAAAAATCAAGTGAGGAATACCGGTATAGACCACCAACTAGATATATTAATACACTTAAAATTAAGATGAATTGGATGCTTGGGTGGCTCGGTTCAGTGTCTGCCTGCCTTCAGCTCAGGTCATGAGCCCAGGGTCCTGGGATGAAGACCAACTTTGGCTCCCTGCTCAGCAGGGAGTCTGCTTCTTCCTCCCCCTCGGATCCTCCCATCCCCCACGGATCCTCCCATCCCCTTGTGCTGGTCTTTCATGCTGTCTCTCAAATAGATAAGTCTTTAAAAAAATTTTTTTTAAATAATATAAAATTAAGGCTAATTACCTAGCAAATACAAAAGAATGCTATACAGAAAAATCATTGGATCTTGGTTTGTATTGAATCAAAGCTACCTGAGAACACTGAATTTTCATAGAACTCAAACTCATTTTTGCATTTACATTTTTTTTGCAGGGGAAATAATCCCTTAAAATTACATCGTTTCAACAATGAATTTTTGGTCTTATAATACCAATCAATTAAAGAGGCAATACTTTGAAATTAACTTTTGTTCCCTAATAAGACAAATTTTTATCTCATTATAATTTAGCTGAAGAAGCTTGCCACTGTGGTTCTTTCCCAACATTAATTAAAATCCTAGGATATTTAAAACAAAAGCAAAATCTAAAAGCAATACAAAATAAAGAAGGCTCAAACCTTTTATGAATTTTGACAGTTTACACATATAGACTAAGTCAGACAAGGTATTTATCTAACTTTAGTATTTATATTCACATAAGTAACTCAGTATTTATAGAAATCCTAAAACTCAAGATTTTTTTCTTTATACCTCCTGAAGGTTGTCGAGATTTACGAGGAGACCGGGGTTCTCTCCGGTAAGGATCATTGGAGCCATACAATTCAATAGTGCCCAGATTGAGGAGTACTGCTTTCTGGAGGTAGTCTACCATTGCAATGCCATTACAATTGCCAAAAACTACCCTGGGAATAGGAAAAGAGCAAATATTTTAGCATAAATAAGTAATTATAAGGAAATGTACCTGTATAAGGCTGAAAAGAAGAAGGATGGGTTTTTCAGAAAATTCCTCTTTGTATCTAAAGATTATCAAGGACATGAAAATACAGATAACATATGCCTTTTCATGGAACAATGTATATATTCTACAGAAATTAATGATTACAAGTCAATGTTGTTAAAAAAAATGCTGGCGTAGGAAACTGAAACTTGATCACAGACATAAATCCCCATTCTAATCAATGTAACATCTATTTTTCTGACTTAGGGGCATTTTGGGAAGCTTGAGGGAAGGCCCATTCCCTTCTAGGGAAGTGGAACATTTTATCTCTGGGAAAGTTATGATAATCTATACAGTCAAAAATAAAAAGTAGAGAAAGCATAAATCTTAGAGGTCTCCCTTTGGAGTACTCCAGATATCTTCCCAATTATAAGTCAGGAACTACAAACCAAACAACTACGAATAAAGGAATGTAACTCTTTTAAGATGTCTTAAACCAGGAGTTGAAAACTGAAATGTATACAGAGACTCTGTAAGTAATACAAACAGGCCAGACAAGGACTGTGGTGAACTAGAGAGAATATGACCCATCTATCTAAGTGGGAAAAGTCTGAATTCTGTTCATGTTGACCACTGCCAAGCAGGAATGGAGACATGGGCCAGATAATCAGATTTTTCAGTTAAAGCTCTAAATATGGATTTCACATTAAATAGTCTTGGCAGCTATTTCAAATATTAAAAACGTACAAGGGAGGGACTAAATAAAACGTTAACTGTGAGCCCATGAGCCTGTGATCAATCGATTTGTAACTTCCTTTGAAACTTCCGACAGTTCTTTTTATTATTCCCTCTTTATCGTTGTGCAACGAAATATTAAAAAGGAGGTTTGTGTTCTTACATTGTGGGGTAGCAAATGAAAGATTTGCTGAGAGATGACCTGAGAGATGACCATCTCAGACTACAGCCAGTCTTAGCTGGTATAGAACTACAGGGATAGGGTGAGTGGTAGTAGTTCCAGGAGGAAGAAGAAAGATGAACGAGTCTTCACGGCTAACATCAAAGAAGACAACAGTGACCCACATACTGAGAAATAGCCCTGTTACTACATAGTGTGTGGCTTCTCTTTTACCACAATGTTGATTTTTAAACAAACAAAAGTACTTTGTAAGTCTACCAAATTATAATAGAAAGTACGAATAATTAATACTCAATACTTGAGGGTATGAACTGATAAAGCAACTATAGTATAAATACTTTATCAAACTATTACTATGCCTTTATAATTTATACACGTGAAGTTTGGAAGTAGAAGAAATTATATAGCTCTGGTTCAACATTTATAGAATTAGCTTAGAACAAAGTCTTCAGAGTTGATATTATCAGACCTCTATTATACTGAGCATTAAGAAGAAAATTGTTTCTCAGAGTTTATCCAGGAGAAGACATGTTGACTTTAAACCTTTATCTTAATTTATCATGAAGCACTGTAAGTATATCCTGAGTAATTTATTTGGAACAGAATTATTTTCCAAATAAACACTAAATATGATCTGAAATTAAACAACTTTTTATACAACTTTTTAACTGATGCTCTAATAAAAGTCATCCTATTTTTAAAAATGAAAAAAATGTATGGCATAGTAAGAGACTGAAAAACACATAAATTATACTTACAATCCATATGAAGAATTGACTGCCAGGCTGGTTATTTGTTGTGGTGGTTCTCCACCCACCCATACCAACTGAATAACTAGTTCTGTTTGATAACCTGGAGACTGCTTAAGTGGTGAATTTTTAACTCTGTAATAAAGGAAAATATATTATCTTTTAACCCATCTTCAAGTATCTTATTAACTTATGTAATTATAAAGTCATGCATAAATATGCAAACAGTAATTTATATATGAAATTGTACTAAATATACAAAAATGAAAAAAAACTAAATCCTGTTCTCTAGAGGCATTTAATCTAGTTGGAGACAAAGTATGTACATAAATAACAAAAGTAAGAAATCATATATAAGTTCCCATTACAGACTGGGAGGTTGGAAGTAGAGAGGAAGAAAAAGACCATGGGTAGGAAGGGGAGGGAGGAATGGGGAAAGGAATAAGGAGAATGAGAAGCCTATGAATTAAGAAGAGGAAAGAAAAATCAAGTAGGAAAAAAATTCAAGTTAGAAAAATAGACTTACATATATGGTTTAACAAAATTAAAAGTAGCCAAAACATAGTGAGTACAAAAATTAAAAAAAGAAAGTGACAAATTTACTTTTGTGTGCATGATGCTTTCACTATTAAAAAAATGTACTCTTGGGCAGCCCAGGTGGCTCAGCGGTTTAGCGCCGCCTTCAGCCCGGGACCTGATCCTGGGGACCCAGGATTGAGTCCCACGTCGGGCTCCCTGCGTGGAGCCTGCTTCTCCCTCTGCTTGTGTCTCTACCTCTCTCTCTCTCTCTCTCTCTCTCTGTCTCTCATGAATAAATAAATAAAATCTTTAAAAAGAAAATTAAAAAAAAGACTAAAAAATAAAATAAATAAAATAAAGTACTCTTTAAGTTGATAGTAATTTTGGTTGTAGACTCTTTCCCCAATAATTGCTGAACAGGTGCTCAAAATATATTGCTTTTGCAAACATATGCAAACTAGTAGTAGGAAACCCACAGTAAAAGATTAACAAGTGTGAAAGTTTGCTCACAGTGGGGTATGTGTAGTAACAGTGAGAAATCAATATAGCAAGATAGGCTAGATCCAGACTTTAGAGGGTCTTCAAAGCCTGGCTGCAAAGGTCTGATGTTGGTAGAAAAAACTGAGGGCTTCTGAAAAGCTAGAGTCTAAATTTTCCAGATGTCTTCTTTATGTTTTTTTTTTTCTTTCAAAGACTTTATTTTTGTTATTCATGAGAGACACACACACACACACAGAGGCAGAGACATAGGCAGAGGGAGAAGCAGGCTCCATGAGGGAGCCCGATGCAGGACTTGATCCCAGGACTCCAGGATCATGCCCTGAGCCAAAGGCAGACACTCAACCACCGAGCCACCTAGGTGTCATTCCAGTTTTCTTCTTATTGTCCAAATTTTAGAATAAACATGAATCATTGAGGGTGCTCCAAAAATTAACGGAGTCACAGTCACTTCGTGCAATATCTGTAAGGCAGGACACTCAGAACTGTATGCTGGATGAGCAGACGTTCTGGCTTTTCTCAGGGAAATACCACTAATCAGTGGTGGCTGTCCATCTCAAGAGATAGAAATGAAAATAGAGTATTCTTCAGAATAGAAGAATCTGTGTTATTTTTTCCTTGGATAAATTAGGTAAGGTTCAAAGAAGTGTCCACCTTCTAGCATATTTAACATGCACATCAGATTAGAGCAGGAACAAATACAGGGATAGTATCAGAAGTGCGTACATGGGGACATTTAAAACTTCAGTGATGAAGACATACAAAATTCATGGAATTCTTAATTAGTAAGAATAAACAAACAAAAAATTCTTAAGCAAAAATAAGCCAGTCAAGCCTGCTGCAAAATCCCCAATAGGTAAAAAAATTAGAAATGGGATCAAGAAATAACAGGATAGGTTAGATTTAAAAATGCAAAATAGGGACACTTGGGGGCTCAGCAGTTGAATGTCTGCCTTTGGCCCAGGGCATGATCACAGGATCTGGGATCCAGGATGGAGTCTCACATCAGGCTCCTTGCATGGAGCCTGCTTCTCCCTCTGTCTGTGTCTCTGCCTCTCTCTCTCTGTGTCTCTCATGAATAAATAAATAAAATCTTTAAAATGCAATATAGGGGATGGGTGGGTATAATATTTTATGTCTACAATGTTTACATGTGAATTATTTTAATATTTTAATATATGTAAATGAAGGTTTTACTTTTTAAAGGAGCTGAACGTTTTAAAAAGCTCCATAGTTTGTACAAATATATATATATTTGTGAGAGACACAGAGAGAGAGGCAGAGACACAGGCAGAGGGAGAAGCAGGCTCCATGTAGGGAGCCTAACATGGGACTCGATCTCGAGTCTCCAGGATCAGGCCCTGGACTGAAGGTGGCGCTAAACTGCTGAGCCAGGCTGCCCTATACAAATATATTTTAAATGTATGTTTGGAGACTTTGCTGTTTCAAAATGTCTGTTCGGACTGCAAAAGCCCAATTAAAATACCTAAAAACACAAAATTTTACTGGTTATAGGAATAAATTGAATAACTACTCTTAAAATGTTTCTTCAAAGGAACAATTACATATGAAAGCATTTTGTATAAAAACAAAGTAGTAATTATTTTAATATCAACTTGATTATATTTCTGACATTTAAAAATTGGCTTTTGGGACTGTGGATGAAAACTATGTGAAGTTAATAAATAACTGCATTTACCAGAAAACTGTTCAGAAGAAAAAAAATGAGGTATAACTCAAATTGCCTGTGATTAAAAAGTCATTGGTAAATTTGTCAATTTTAGACAAAAATCTTAAAAACTTTGTCATAAAAATGTTATCAAAACAAACATCAAAGAAAGACAAATTGTACTTTACAGGCTTATAAGACTTGAACTTAACAAAGGCTGGAGAAATACACATTAAAATCAAAGAACATTAATGGAAATTTTACAAATTTAAGTTTAAAGCAAAGCAGTACTGAGTAAGTAACAACATGGAAGAATGTAGAATTCTCTGTATTTCCAATTTCATTCTAGCAAAACATGTGCCAGAACTGTAGCAAAAAGGAGGATGTGTATGTATATACTTGAGAGAGGGCCAAAAAAACAAAACAAAACAAAACAAAACAAAAAACCCAAAACCCTGAGACCTTTCTGAGAAATGTGGCTGCTTAACCTGAATGCTTACATTTTTTAGATCAGATCAGAGTCTCCTGTTGGCACTAGTGGCATTCTGACCTGCAAGTTCTTTGTTGCGGGGCACCATTCTGCACGTTTGAGCATCATCCCTGACCTCTATTCACGAGATGCCAGTAGCACCCTGTTCCTACTGTTGACAACTAATAACGTCTCCAGATATTGCCAAAAAAATGATGAGGAGCAAAATCATCTCTGTTTGAGAACCACTAACATAGAACACACAATCTCAAATTTATATAAACATATAGATTTTTTTTTGAAGTCTGTAATTTTGGGGGCATCTGAG
Source organism: Vulpes lagopus (assembly GCF_018345385.1). NCBI lineage: Eukaryota > Metazoa > Chordata > Mammalia > Carnivora > Canidae > Vulpes > Vulpes lagopus. Next base: position 95,483,631 of record NC_054825.1, on the reverse strand, counting down.
TGGCTTAGGTGGTTAAGTGTCTGCCTTTGGCTCAAATCCTGATTTCAGGGTCCTGGGATCTAGCTCTGCATTGGGCTTCCTGCTCAGCAGGGAGTCTGTTTCTCTCTCCCCCTCTGCTGCTTCCCCCTCCCTACTAGTACTCATGCTAATCTCTCAAATAAATAAATAAAAATCTTAAAAAAAAAAGTCTACACCTTTTAAATGATATAAAAAAATCTGCCCATATCTTTGGAGTCATTGCAATGCAATGCTAGTTACACAGACATTCTCCACAGCAATTCTTTACTACTCATCAAGAGAAGAAACTCCAGTAGATCTAAAACACAACTGGGACAAAACCTGGTTCTTTTAACAAACGCTAATGATCTCTCATTAGGCCTCCCTACCTTGAATCTACTAATCTGGCTTTTGCACCTCAACTCATGTACTGAATTTCTTTGACATTTTCCATAACCACTTTTTTTAGTCATTACCCCAACTGAACTTCTTTGTAAATGTAATTAATCACAGTCTTATAAAATTTTTCAGTGATCTTAACTTTTTCCTCATTCTTTTATTTCTCTGTCATATTTAAGGCTCATATCCTTTAAAACATTTAACAACTCAATAATATAAGTCAGAAAAAGAAAGGATAAGAAAGGATAAGAAAGTTGTACCCAATTTATTCCTGTATAAAAAAGCAAAATGTATTCATATCCAGAATGCTACAATAAAGGCATTTAAATAATGATACTGGTGTGCTAGAGAAGATTCAGAAAGCCAAGAAAATGATTACAAAATGACTGAATCTCTAAAGACCAAAAAACCAGAACTTTCAGAGCAGTAGAAAGCAGTCTACATATATATTTGATCCGCATTGAATCCACAGTAGAAAACATCTACAGATTTGAAGATTGAGCTATATATATACAGAAAAGATCCACGCTGTTCTACAGGTATGTTTACAGATAAAATCTTAGCACTTTAAAGATAAAAATCATGGAATTCAATCATATTCCTTTTGATACCACAGAAAAATGAGTTGTATTAACCACAGCACAACCCAGAAAAAAATGTCATTTTTCTCTATCACAGGAAATTATCACTGTAATAAAGCTTGTAATTTATCTAAATTAAATTTATCTTGTTTCCAAAACATCTGTATTTTTTAATAACTTACTTTAAACAAGGGACATTATCACGAAGCCCATCAGATGAACTGCTACTGGTAGAAGGATGAGACTGAGGAGGAATGGGCTGAGGAGTGGCGCCCCCCACTGGTGTTGGCAAAGGCGGCGCCTGTTCACCCTCTGGGGATTCCACATCATTTATTTCATAAAGCAATCTAACTTCAAGCATCTGTTTGAAAAGAAAGACAGTTCTACTTTTAATAATTATTCATCTTATACACTTTCCACAAAAGATAGATGGCAATGTAAACACTTAAGTGTTCTTAAAAATTCTAGATAAAATTGACTTCAAATAATTTAAATAGTTCAAAAATTTTAAATGTCAGACATCTGACACTGAAAATAATTAAGAGACTATTACCGGAATGACTTCTGTTACCACTTCTTGTTTGCTGAATCTATAAATAATGACATGAGCTGAAACTCCAGCTATGCACAGCATTCTACTTTCTGGACACCAGGAGATAATCTGAATGGCATATGGATCTTCATCTACAATGTCTGTGTTTGGTCTGTCATCTTTATTTCTTGACTTTTCAAATACTTTAGATGTCTTTAGTTTATATAATACTTGCAGAGTTACTAGAAAAAAACATTTGTTAGATACTTTAATACAAGAAGAAGAAATACAAGGTAATATGTAATCAGTCAAACTATCTAAGGAAAACAGCCTATATTTATTTGAACCATATTTTTATTTTCAGGTCTATATTTCTCAATTACACTTTTAGATAATGCAATCACTGTACCATTGACAAAAAAAAAAAAAAAAGGTGTACTGTTTTTAAAAACAAAACAAAAAACACATGATAATGAATTAGATAACCTGAAAAAAAGACAAATAGATTTTGCAAAAAAAGTATAAATATAATGAAAACAATAAAGAACATATTTGCTTTCTAAAATGATTTTCTACATATTTTCTCTGTAAAAGGTACTAATAAATATTATCTCACACTTCTATATGATGAAACACAAAAGATCACGAGTTAACTGTATTCTCACTGTTTGCTACATATATTTGGCAAACACTGATGATTCAAACCATTCTTTCCTTTTTTGATATTGTGTAAGCACCACATATATATATTCTGTCAAGAAAGCACAAATTACTGTTAGTATAAAATCAGGCATTAGGGGGCGCCTGGGTGGCTCAGCGGGTGAGCATCTCCCTTTGGCTCAGGGCATGATCCTGGAGAATCCCATGTCGTGCTTCCTGCGGGGAGCCTGCTTCTCCCTCTACCTGTGTCTCTACCTATCTCTCTGTGTCTCTCATGAAAAAAAAAAATCTTAAAATAAAAACCCAGGCATTAAAATTATTCTACAAATTTCTGTTGATTTGAAATATATTCCCATTTTCATCTCTGATTTAAGGAAATTTTGAAGATAGAATTTGATTACTTTTGTTGAGAATCATTCTTGATTTACTGGTTAATATCCTTAAAAATATCTTAAACATCTATTAGAAATTCTAAACTATACTTGATAAATCAGGTATTAAACTCATAGCTCCCAAATTTTAAATTAAATGTTGGTTATGCAATTATAAATTAATTGTTGTATAAAAGCAGTGATTGTGTAACATATAACAAATAATATTCAAATTACTTACTTGCAGAAGCATCCCAGAACTTAACTGATCCATCAGCATGCCTATGAAAAGCAAATGAGTTAAAATTGTGAAGAAAAAAAGAAAAAAAAAAAACCCTACATATTTTTCTTTCTTTGAAGTATACTGTTATGTGAAAAGACAGCAACCAAAATAAAGAAGCGTAAAATTCAGGGTAAACTGGCAGGTTCCAGACAACAACATTTCTTAATAAGTTACAGCATAAAGGAAAGCCCAATTAATTAATATTCATGTAGTCTTAATTATATCTAGCTATTAGAGATTTAGTGGTGAAACAGGATTTTACTTACCCTGTAATAATTATTTCTGGGTAACTTTGAACACCCAAGCCCCAATTACCTCCATTAATGGGCCATTCCTATAAAAAAAAATTATTGTATAAAGCAACTTCCAAGCATACATCTTCATATATATTTCTATGACAACAGTAAAAAACATATTTTGCTTCAAAAAGGGATTTTCTATATATTTTCTCTAAAAAAAGATATCAATGTTATAAAATACTCCAAGGTGATACATATAAATTACTGAAATGTAACATTAATTACTAAAACTCATGTTCTATACCTTTTTGCTGTAACCCTGACGTTTCTGTCTGGCTCCAACAGAATAAAGTGCAGGAATAAGGTCCACAGGACAATCAGCAAAATATTCGCAACATGTAACAGGGGATTCATGTATACTCAAAGGGTACGGATTTTCAAATATAGGATATCTTTAACAACAGGAAAAGAGAAATATTTATTAATTTGATAAAATTAATATGAAAATGAGAACCTAAAAAAATACTTACAGCTTTGGAATGAAAACATTTTTAAACTTTGATTAATTTAAAGATAATAGCCTCTGAAGATCATATAACATATTACCTGAATTTACATTTTAACTTTGGGGATACAATGCTCTTCTCTGTATTTTTGGAAACTACATACATTCTACCAGAGATTTAACAGATTTAATTCATGTAACTATGTAAAAAAAAAAAAAAAAAGGCATCTTTTATAAATGCAAGTTGCTCAGTTAGAACAATAAATAGAAAAGTTGCAGTTGGAACTCTGTACCATGTGGCACACACTGGCCTGAGTGCTTTATATGTACATTTATCTTACTTGCTTTTTGCACCAAACATATAATGTAGACATTTTACGGAAGAACAGAGTAATGTGCCAAAGGCATGCCAGCTAGCTAGAATTTAACCTGTGCACTTTAGCATTAAGGTATAAAGTTCTCAATCAACATATCTTAGATCTTTGTGTCAGTAGAGCTAATACAAAATTTCAATTCTCCTTTTTTCCCCATGAATGTAATGCCTGGTACAACATTTAATATAGAGATGCTCGGGGCAGCCGGGGTGGCTCAGCGGTTTAGCGCCGCCTTCAGCCCGGTGCCTGATCCTGGAGATCGAGTCCCATGTCGGGCTCCCCTGATCCGGGATCGAGTCCCATGTCGGGCTCCCCACAAGGAGCCTGCTTCTCCCTCTGCCTGTGTCTCTGCCCCTCTCTCTCTCTGGTCTCTCATGGATAAATAAATAAATAAAATATTTAAAAAATAATAATAATATAGAGATGCTCTCTTGTTTCGGTGATAATAAAATTCTACCTTAAAAGCTTTCCAGATATGAAATTATTTCATTAAATAAAGCAAAAAATGCTTTCAAAAATTTTAATTTTAATGTAAAACCCTTACTACATATGCAATGATATTCTTTTCTGGTTTGAATTCCTTGAGAATGATTACTTAAAAATATCTGGAAAACCAGAATATGGCGTAAAAACTCTAAAAAGTTCAGAGTGGCACATCTGCAAAAATTAGATGTATTTATCAGTCTACTATTGACAATCATTTAAAAATCAGAGAAGAGTATTTTCAGAAAAGTCCTTTCTAGATTTCAAAATGAACCAAACTGTTGTAACTCCTTCCTCAACCACACATAAAAACACAAGGAAAAACTCAACAAAAATATGAATTAAAAACATGGCAGGTAACTTTGTTCTCTTTATAACAACACTTTATAATCCTTAAGCTCAACGATTCTACTATTATTATACATTTAATTGATAAATAAAATGCCTAGTCACAGGTTATTTGCACAGTATTTTAACTTACATATATATCAGTATAGACAACACATAAAAGTCTCATATACTATATGAAAAGTTAGCGAAGACAAGAAAATAAAATTATATTAAGAATAAGTTATTCTAGGGGTGCCTGCCTGGCACAGTCGGTTAAGCATCCGACTCCTGGTTTTGGCTCAGGTCATGAGTTCAGGGTCATGGTGCCAGGTCTGCACTGGGCTCTGCACTCAACATGGAGTCTGCTTAGGACTGTCTATCCCTCTCTTTCTGCCCTTCCTCCTCCACATGCTCTCTCTAAAATAAATAAATAAATCTCTCTTTTTTTAAAAGAATAACTTATTCTAGGACTGTCATTTACATCTATCTATCTATCTATCTATCTATCTATCTATCTATCTATCATCTATCTATCTATTTCAGAGAGAAAGAGAGGGAGAGAGAGGGAGCATGAGTGGAGTGGGAGGGGTAGAGGAAGACTCAGACTCTCCTCTGAATAGGGAGCCTGATGCGGGGCTTGATCCCAGGATCCCGAGATCATTTAGAAATGTTTTTAAATTCCTTTGATCCACTTATGGTCCTGCAATTTTTTAAAAGGAAAAAAATACCCAATTAATAATTAATTACAAGTAGCACATACTAAGTTGATGTGAACCTAGGAATGCCTTAAAATCAAGTTAAATAATATTGTTCACTTATTCTTCAGGGTTTCCCAATCCTGGTACTATTCACATTTTGGATCAGATAATTCTTTATTATAAGGACTCTCCCCTGTGTACTGTGGATGTTTAGCAGCATCCATATCCTCTACCACTAGATGCCAGTAGCATCTACAAAAGATATTTATATAGACTTTGTCAAGTATCTGGGGCTAGGGGAAGCAAAATATCCCCTTGTTGAGAAATCCTGAAATCCTGAATGGGTAAACTCAATTTAATGTTTAATGATTATCTCTCAGGAGATACAAATAAATAATGTAATATCTTTCATAGAATTTATAAGTAAACACTATCATCTATGTTAGAAAAAGCAGAACATGACAAATACCACAAAAAGTTGCAAAGGAGCTATGGAGGCAATTTACAGATAAGACAGATGTGTATATATACACATATATATAAAATCTCCTTGCAGCTGTTGGGAACCTGTAAGAAAAGACACTGAAGAAAAGACACTGATCACAGTTCAGTTTTTCTAGGGAATAAGGCACCTGTAGTAAGATAGTGAAAAATCAGGTTGGAAAGGTATCTTAAGTTCCTACTATGAAGAGTAGTAGGCTGGGAAGGTGCTTTCAAATCAAAGCAGTAGAGACCACAGTGGTTTAAAGAGGAGACTAACAGGGCACTTGGTTGGCTCCATCAGTAGAGTATAAGACTCTCAAAAGAGGAGAATGGCAATCTTGGTACTGAGTGTAAAGTTACTCTGACAATGTATTCATAACAGTGCCACCAAGAGTGCACAGGGCTGGAGAGACCACAGCTTATTATATGGAGGTAAAATGTGATGGGATTAATTTTGGTTTTGTGCATTTTGTTTTTGTCTCCAAGGTGCCCAAGTATTAGGTTGAATCATGAAATTTCAAAATTTCAACAAATTTTGACTTAAAAAATGGAAATTCTATATGAACAACATATTAGAGAAATCTGACAGGTAATCAGAAATGTGTACCTGGAATTGTAAAAAAAGGTCAATATTATGGGTATAAATGTAGTGTTTTCAAAGAGAAATAGCCAATCCTATGCTAAAAAGAGTCTTTTTAATCACATCCTAAAATAATCTCTCACAAAATTTTATTTCTTACCCATTTTGAGCAAGGTCTATAAGTACTAAATCTTTTTCCAGAAGAACCACCACAGCGTATGGTTCCTGAAAATCTGGAATAGGAAAACAATGCATGAACAATAGTTTTAAATATGCAAGAAGACATCAAATTAGGTAATAAATATTTGCTTGTTTTTAATTTTATTCCATTCTCTCAAGTATGTAACATTCTCATCTATTTTATATAACTTAAGACTACTTTGTTTTAAATGAGATAAATCTATGTAATAACTCAGAAAAAATTATTTCAGTTTTGTAAAGATGAATAAGACAAGAAGTTCACAGTAACTTCTATGGTATTACAAAATCCAAGACAGGGCATGGGCAACAAACCCAAAATTTAAATTACAACACTCATAAGAATAATTCTTACTATTGTATCTCATAGGAACTTGAATACTACTATACTAATTTCTTTATTTTATATGCACCTATTTAACTATAAAATGCATTACAGATTTACATCTCAATTTATTTCAAATGAAGTAAAACATATCCAGATTTAAATTCCTTTTGAAAGAATATATGATAGTTGTGATGGTTAATTTTATGTGTCAGCTTATCCTTGCTTTGATGTCTAGTTGTTTGGTTAAACACCAATCCAGATGTTGCTGTGAAGGTATTCTTCAGATGTGATTAACATTTAAATCAATATCAGATATAATGTGGGTGGGCTTCAATCAGCTGAAGGCCTGAAGAGCAAAGATAGGTTCTAAAAAAGAAGGCATTCTGCCTCAAGACAACAGCTCTTTCCTGAATTTTCAGCCTGCTATCTTGCACAATGAAGCTGACTTATTAGCCTCCACAACTATATGAAACAATTTCTTAAAATAAATTCATTCTTTCTTTCTTGCTCTCTCTATACTTTATTGGTTCTGTTTCTCTGGAGAACCTTGACTAATACACTAGTATTTTATAGAATTCTAAAAAAACGGTTTCGTTTATCCTTAAGAGGCACTAAAGACTACTACTATGTCATACTAAACAGATAAAGCTTATTAACTTCTGAAATAAAACTTGTGAAGTTATAAAGACAGCATCTCTCTCCCAGAAGAATTACAGCATACTAGATAAGGAAACTATTTAGAAAACCTATAGGTCTTTGTTCTGAATAGCAGATATCTATAGAGAATGAGTTTTAAAGATGCAAAGCTTATTACCATTTGGGTATGGTGTTTCACACAGCGTTAGAAAATCGACAATTGAATAGTCCATTTCCAGCACAGCAGTACTTTTCCCATGCATAACTGTTAAGCAGGGTCTTCTTCCTACAGTATCATAGGACAAACCTCCTGATAAAATAATAAAAGGTTCCCTGGAAATAAAATACATAGGCAGGATTATAAAAGCATAGTGAAGACTATTTTCTTGCCATATCATAAATTTTTTATTTAGTGAAATGAAAAATTCTAACACATTTTAATGCATGATTTAATTGAATATTCATATGTGACTTTTTAAAATTGCACTACGTGAGACCCAAGTGAATTCATTAAAATTACCATACAATAAGAATGAACACTGACTATATTCAACTCTTTCATACCTCCCCTTGGTTTCTAAAATTTTTTCCTTTATCTTCTTTATACAACTGTCAAAAAATTCTCTCTGGGTTACTATAGGTCAAGTATCTTGGATGAACTGCCTTTATTTCCAATCCTAATAACCAGGCCTTCTCAACAGAAGGTCTAAGAGAGAATGCTAATGGCCTGAGGCATTAACTGTATGTAACAAATTAACTTCTCACTGATGTCAGAAATGTACTAGCTATGAATCACTCTTGAGAAAACAGTCACTAAAAATCATTTTCTGTAGGGCTTACTTCTGGAATTTTGGCTGGTATGCTCTTAAACCAAAGCTCCCATGTACATCTAGCAGCTGAGGGCTTGCCACTTAGATCTAATTAACTCTACAACTCTATTAACCACTACTTAGTGAGATTTACCTAGACCCACTTTTTAAAACTGTATTTCTTAAATGTGCAAAAGACAAAGTATCTCTTTATATATTTTGGCCTGTATTCATCTTTGTCTTGATTATTCAAGTTTTTTGTTCAGTTTTCATTATATTAGTAATCCTTTTCTAATTGTTTTATTGATAAGAGTTCTTTGCATTCTAAGGAATTAGCTTTTGGTCTGCTATGTGTCTCACTATTTGCTGGGGGAGGAGAAGTTGTTTATGATACATTAAATAAATGATGTTAAAAGTCTGATGTAAGATTTTCTTAAATCTCTTCATTTATGATTTTTTAGGTAGTTTCCGAATGCTCACTTTAAGGTCAGTAGATCCATCTTCTTCCTCCACATCTGATATAAACGGTATGTAATAATATGTAATTGTTACAAACACTAGTTCCTATTTACTATTATCTTACAAAAAATGCTAATTTTTATATTTAACTTAGAGCTTGTTTGTTGTTAAAAGGCTGTGAATAATGAAACAATAAGATCAAAGCAATATTTTGTTACTTCTAAAAAAAGTGCTAGTTTGGGAACTAAGCTATCTGAATTTAAATTAAATTTCAGCTCTGGTTTTCCTTTCTGTGTGATGATACTGGACAAGCTGCTTAAACTCTCTGTGCCTAACTTTTGCATCTATAAAATGGAGATTGAATGACATGTATTTACCCTCAGACAATTGTTGAATTAATAGAAAGCACTGGGGTCAATGTCTAGCACATAATACACCTTTGGTAAGATTTACCTATTATTATTACTATGATCATCAAATTGCAATTATTATCCATTATGAAAGTTTCCCTTCTTTTGACATGTGGAAAGTAACATTAGAATGTCTAAATTATATTTATTTTTATCTTACACTCTAGAATAAACTCCACTAAAATTTACTTAGACTAGTAGTACAAGTGTATAATTTATAAAGAAATATATTAAGTCAAATAACTCAACTGTTCAATACTTAAACATTTTACCTATTTAAGTACATAAAATAACATGTATATATGTCTATTTTATTTAAAACTATACTCTCATGTGTCCCTATTTTATTTTTTTCATAGCATTAAAGCTTATTTATTTGTTTATTGGTTTTCTCACGAAAATGCAAGCTCCTTGAGGGCAAGATTTGTTCATTTTGTTCATTGCTATATCCATAACATAACGAATTAATAGAATAAGTAAACGAATGAATGAATAGAAGTGTATGTGACACTACCACTCTCTAACTTACTATCATTTAAATTTCTTGCCACTAAACTGATTTGGGTAATCTTATTTTTCCACCTAAGCAACAGTAATCAAAGCTTAAAATTCCCAAACAGATTTATGCTCTTTGTATAGTCTAGATTATTTCTAGGTAGTGTATGAATTATGGAGGTAGATAATCTTATTGTTTTTAAACACAATTTTATCTTTTTTGATGTTATAATAAGGCCTGGAAGTAACAGATTTCAGTCTCTTTGTATAGTATTATTATTATGGCTGTAGCTAGGAAAGCATATTTAATTTTCTTTCCTTATCACATATAATGAATAAAGAGGATACATTTCCTCTCGTGTACTTTGAAATATAGCACATAACTGAATACAAAATACTAGGAAGAAGGATGAAGAATCCAACTTCATCTTTTACAGAGTGGGAAGCCCAGGCCACATGTATTTTATATGTAATATTTAAAAATAGTCTGATCAATGTTTTTACACATAGCCAACTTAAAAAAAAAACATTATTAATGTAAGAACCAGGAAGAGGGAGATGCTGAACTTCACTACAGAATAAAATTTCCATGGAAATACCAGGTAGGTTTGCCAGGTAAGTCACTCATTTATTAGATAAATTCTTACTATGGTATTTAATAACACCATGGCAATCAGGTAGATTTATCTTCAAAAGGCAACTAGGTGTGTATCCACTGGTCTTGTAAGTTACCTACACTTCTTTTCTACTGTTAAAAGTGAAAAAATATACGATGAAAAAGTGATAAAAATATATGAATAAAAATATGAGTAAGAAACAGTTTCAAAGAAATACCAAGGTATTTTACATAATTATCAAAGTTCCCTAAATCTAGCAGTAAATACATATAGATATGCATATATATGCATATATTTAATTACCCAACAGATATTTTTTCACTATAAAGAATGAAACTTTGAAGAGTAGATATTAATGAGATGATTATTTTACAAGTAGTCATAAATACAATGATAAAATATTTTAATACTAGATAGTGAAAATTATATAAGTTGTTTTACTGGTATTTAGAATTACATAAAAAATTCTCGAAGTCTAGATTATTTCTAGGTAGTGTATGAATTATGGAGGTAGATAATCTTATTGTTTTTAAATACAATTTTATCTTTTTTGATGTTATAATAAGGCCTGGAAGTAATACAATTTTTATCCTGTAACTTTAAGTAGAATTTCAGTAGAATTTCTTTCAATGATATTGGATGTTCCTCAAGACTGTCATTTTGTGAAGATATCCACATTAGAAAGGTATCTGGACATTTTATCTATCTATATACCTACCTACCTACCTACCTACCTACCTACCTACCTACGAATGAAAGCAAGCACCATGCACGTGTGCATGCAGGGATGGGCAGAGGGAAAGGAAAAGAGAAGCAGGCTCCATGCCCAGCATGGAGCCCAATGTGGGGCTGGATCTCATTACCCTGAGATCATGACCTGTGTTGAAGTCAAGAGTCAGATGCTTAACCAAATGAGCCATCCAAGTGCCTCTGGACCTTTTAAAATCTGATTGAAATTTTTAAGAGGGTAGACACTTAAAAGTAACTCCTTTGTCCTTCTGACTAATTTCCCCGGGCTGGCCTTGATAAATGGTTTGGCTCCAGTTGTTTCATACGAAGCACTTTTAACTTAAGGAAGGTACTTCTACACAAAAAGCCATTTTTATAAGCAATCTGTTCCACTCAGTTCTATAACATTACCCATTGATTCAAATTTTCAAATTTATTTTGAGCACCTGTATTCCTGAAAATAAAACAGTGCTCTCATGTCTAGTCTACATGGACAAGCACATAGGAACAAGTGTTACAAAGAGAATAAGACAAGGTGAAGTGGTGACCTGGGTGCAAGGGAGGTGATAGAGCAGTTACTGTAAGATGGTCAGAAAAGATCCTTGAAGTAATGACATATGAGCAGAGCTAGAATGATGAGCAACCAGTTATTTAAACAGCTTGGGGTTGAGGAGAAAGGAATATACATTCTAGGCAGCAGGAATAACAACTGCAAAGACCCCAAGTCAGGAATGAGTTTGATATATCTGAGGAACTAAATGGCCAGTGGAGCCACAACACACTGAGTAAAGCAATACGTGGTAAGAGATGACACAACTCCAAATCCTATAAAATGCATCCTGTTTCCTCTATTAGGATCTTAAGAACCTGTCTTGTCCATTTCATCCCCATAATGACTTTAGTTCTGACCCTAATAAACTGTAGCTGAAATTATTATAATAGTATTTGCACACATTGTTTATTGCCTGAGATATACTTCCTCTCATTTTGTTTGACTTTAAAATTTTAAAACTCAGTCCAATTATCATCTCCTCAGAAAAACTTTCCCTGATCCATCCACCCTGACTGTACTGGATTCCCTCCCTATGTTCTAAAGCATCCCTGTGCCTACCTCTTCTCAGCATTTACCATACTGAATCGCCATTATGTTTATCTAGTTTCCCTTTGTACTGTAAGCTCCTTCAGGACACAGAATGTATAATTTACCTGTGCATTCTCAGGCCATAGCTAGACATCCCAAAAAGTATTTATCAAATACATTTAAATATTACTACACTTACTGCTCAGATGGTCACTAGTACTAGGAATTAAAATCAGAAATGCTATAGGATTTGGTAATATTTGGCCAGATTTGGTAATAAATATTGTCTAAAGTCTGAAATATAACTATTGTCCTATTCTGATACTCTTTCTGCATAATTAGTACTGCCACTTGTATTATTCACTACTTCTCTGTATTTCTAAAATTGGAATTTAAGCCCCAAATTGTCTCACACGTCATTGATTTACATATGTTATCAAATTTTCCAACTTTTTTCAAATGGAGATATGCCATTCAATTTTAAAGGAAACACAACTATATATTTGGTGAGCAGAATCATACCTTAGCTCTTAAAAGCTAATAAATATCTTTACCACTCTGACCTCAGTGCTCAGCTTTTTTTGGTGTAGAGGGGATGAGGAGCAGAGGGAGAGGGAATATCTTAAGTAGGCTCCACACCCAGCGCTGACGCAGGGGTCAATCTCACACTACCCTGAGATCATGACCTGAGCTGAAATCAAGAGTCAGCTATTTAACGGACTGAGCCACTGAGGCACTCCCTAGTGCTTAACTTTTTATTGAATGAACATATGATTTTTATGAGACCCTATAATCAAACTTCTAAGATCCTCAATTCAAATTCCAAAAGTAAATTATGATTATATAATTTGAATAGTCCAACAGAAATCTATGCAACCATGATCTCATATTTGGTGTCAAATTGTTAACTTCTCATATAAAAAGTTAAAAGCTTAGATTTTGCCCAGTATGTGTCCATTATAAGAAGTTCATTTGCACACATGGTTCGAATGGAAGACAAATTGTGAAGCACACTCAAAAAGTAATAATGAATTCTTAGTTCTACTAAGTTTTTTGACCTATCAAACCAAAATAGAATAATAAAAAACAAGGGTTTCAAAAACAAAATTTTAAGGGCTGAGAGGCAAAAAAGAAAATATAGGGAGATGAATTAAAAGCATTTTTCTAAACATACAATGCTATAGTTTCAAACAATGCTTCTCAAACTATCTATGGTAGTTTCAAACTACTTTTAAAATTTTTCAATTCATGGAAAATCTGTGTTTTGTAAGAAAAACAACTAAATGTGTGCACAGATGTTATAGTAATGTCAAATGATACTCAAGTTTCCATACTTTCACTTTTGATTTCTGCATGTATTTTGTCTCAGAGAATTAGCGGACTGGATCCATCCATGCATCATACTTTGACTAGTACTAGTCTAGAAAACAAAAAGTTGAGCTTTCTCAGGATACTGCTTAACCTACCCTATCATTATCAGGGAGAAATGTGAGGATGTCCTTGAAGGCCTCACTGCAAGGCCCCATACTCCTGCACACTCTGAAGTTAAATCAAAAACCATGGAACTCTTTAACTGGGCATGTCTCAGTAGAGAGGTGGATCTCGAAAACAAATATTTGATAAGAGAATTACTGCTTAGTTATGAAAAGTTTTCACCAGGGACCTTTTTTTAAATAAATTTATTTTTGATTGGTGTTCAATTTGCTAACATATAGAATAACACCCAGTACTCATCCCATCAAGTGTCCCGCTCAGTGCCCGTCACCCAGTCATCCCCCCCGCTCCCTTTCTACCATTTCTAGTTCGTTTACACCAGAGACCTTTTTGAGTAAATAGGAAATAACAAGGTAGCTAACAATAAGTCATTATGATAATGAAGTGAATACAGAGAAGCATAATGGGTCATAACTCAAACTTTGGAAGAAGTTATCTATGTCCAGATCCTAGCTCTCTTACTTTGTGCCTATTAGGACTGAATAACTTAACTTTAATTTTAATTATCTGAGCCTCAGTTTTCTCTTCTGGAATACACACCTCACAGAGTTACTGTAAAGATTAAGTGACATGATATATGTATTGCTTATTACAGTGCCTGGTACAAAATACATTGTTAGAAAGTGACTACTACTCTACTAGCATCATGATGATGATATTTCAGGTGTCTTTATAGTTCAGATCTGTACCTTTGCCAATTTTAAGAGGACCCTGAGAACTAGAATAGGCATCTCCAAGCCATGTCACTAGTGACTAGCCCTTATACTCTCCTTTGCTAATACAGATAAAAAGAAGTTTGGGGGAAAAAAAATAAAGAAACATATTTAGAAAACTTTCTGTTCACTTAATGACCAATTTAACAATGATACAGCTTTAGTAGAGTGGATTTGTATATTTGCATAATGTTGATTTTAATTTTATATTTTATTGATATAATTTTTATGAAACCTGTTATAGTAATTAAACGTAATATATATCCTCTTAGTTATCAAAAATGTGGAATCTCCAAACATTTTCATAAATAGCCATGAAGTATACAACAGTGATATCAGAGTGTGGTCTGTGAACTTCTTGCGGTTCCCAGGACCCACCCTTTTCAAAAGATCACAGGTAAAACCATTTTCACTATGATACTAAGACACTATTTGCCTTTTCACTGTGTTGATATTTGCACTGATGGCACAAAAGTAATAGTAGGTGGACTAAACTCCTGGCATCTCAGCATGAATCAAAACAATGGCACCAAACTAGACTTACTCATTTTATTCCTCATTGCCACACATTAAAAGGATTTTTCCCCTTCTTTTTCAAAATGTCTTTGATGAAGCAGTAAAATGACTAATTTTAAATCTTGAACCTTACTATGCCTTTTTAATGTTCTATTAGGAAAATAAGAAAGATACACAAAATACTTCTGTACACTGAATTGGATAGTTACTTTCAGAAAAACATGTGTGTAGTTGTCTGAGTTGTGATATAAGTCATCTATTATTTTTGCTGATAGGATGACTAACTATAATTTAGGCTTGGGTAATTGACAATCGTCTTCTCAAAAATGAATGAAGTGAATGTTATTTTAAGAAAAAAACAACTGATATTGTTTACAATGATAAAATCTGGACTTTCAAGTAAAAATCAAGAGTCTGGGAACTTCTATATGCCATGCTGAATTTCAGTTTCCTGATACGTAAATAGACTTTCCTCATGAGATCAGTGGTGATATCAGCCACTTAATATATAATGAAATGCATCAATACTAGAAGATATGAATGACTCAATCAGTATTTCCCAATTTACTAGTATCATGATGTTACAAAAGTATGTAAGAGTGAGTCATTGCAAGCGCTGATAGACCAAAGGATTTTCATGAAACAGAGTACAAAAAATTTACTGATAAGGGATTCAGATCTCACACTACAACTAATGTTTAAGAATCTATCACTTGTCAAGTTTTGGTGTAATACCAAGGAATATTTACCATTATTTTAAAAATCGAACTATAGTATCTGTGTAAAGCTGGATTTTCTTCGTATGTCTCAATTAAAAGAACATTGCAAAAGACTGACTACAGAAGCAGATCTGAGACTCTAGCTGTAGTCTATTATACCAAACTTGAAGGAAATTTCCAAAATAAACAATTCCAGTATATTTTTAGAAATAGTTATTTAAAAATGTTTTATTTATGTTAATATGCAAAGGGTTATTTTTAAATGAACTAATAAGCATTTTTTAAATTCTAAACTTTATTTCTAGTATGGTAAATATCAACAGGTAAAATCCACATAAGCAAAAGATCTTTGGGATTCTCGATAACTAAGACTGTAAAGGGGTCCTCAGACCAGTTTTTTGGACTGTTACTATAAACATAAAAAGGAAGCCCACACAAAAGAAAATTGCAATGACAGGTTTTCATTTTAATTAAAAAGTTTAATTGGTTAAAATTAAGAGATTATATGATAAAGGGTGTTATAATAAAGGTAATAATAATAATAAGCTTAAATTAATAGGGATTCTATTAGTGCCATTCTTCTCTAAATTATGATCTCTTGACTATTAATACAGTGATGCAGATTTATCAAAGTCCTTATGATCTTTCTTCATTACCAGCCAAACTTTAATGTCTTCTTCAATCATATAAAAACTTAGGGGTTATTTAGCAATAACATACTACATAACATCCGAAAATCTCATGTAAATGAGTGGCTGACAAAACTCAATTTGGAGATAAGGGCAGAAAAAAAAAATCTATGAATTCTACAGTCCTCAATTAGGAAAAGGAAAAAAAAAAAAAAAGATCTCAGACACCTTCCCAACCTTGAAGGCAGAAATCTGCTTACGTGTCCCTATAAACTGAACATTTCATGAATCTTAATAACTTTAGAAGAATTATAATACTCTCTTGTAATCAAATAAAGGCTGATAGTCATAACAAAATTATTATGATGAAGTTGTCATGTCTATGGAAACTCTTTTCTACCTGTGCTTTCCAGGGCAAAGCATTCATTCTAAAAAATAAAGCAAAATAAAAAATAGAAAGCAAAATAAAAAAAAGAAAGCAAAATAAACATAAATCAACATGATAAGTCAATGAGATAAAGGTACAGAATCTAGTAGACCTAGCCTAACCGTACAAATTCCAGAAAAAATTATGCTTTGGGGTTTTGATGTATTATAGTTTCACAATTCAGGTTGGTTAGGATGCATGAGATTTATAGGACCCCACAGTAATTTTTATTAGTCCACTACTTTTTCTCCCCTAGTAACAATAAAATGAAAGAATTTATGTAACAATTACACATTTTTTTTTCAAAAAGAAATCTAAAATCTTCAATGCAGACTTTGTCATGTGGAAATTGTGATTAAATGAACTACAATAAAGTTCACAGTGTTAAAGTATGATTTCAAAGCTTATCTATGAAAGAACATTGCGCAGTTTTCAAAATCATTTATTGCGGACAAGGTCTTACATAGATTTGATCCCTGTCCTTAGAACAACATAACCTAAAGCATATAAGCTGGTACCAATATATTATAAGCAGCCTAGTATTAGAACAATTAGTGAACTATCACTAAGATATTCAGTCCATGTACAAATCACAAGTGAATGCATTTTAATAATGGAAAAAAGTAGACTAGGATGAATAACGATGGAAAACGAGCCTTATATTAGTTTGGACAAAACCATAAAGCTTTAAGGATGCAACAGAGAACCAATTAAGATGGTAAAGAAGGGATGGCTCTAAAAGAAGAAACTATAGGAAAGCTCAGATTGAATTTCAGCAGTAGAAAAAGCAGGAGTAATAAATTAGAGGCAGTGTAAGAAAGGGATATCTGAATAGCTTTAACAAATAAGCAACATTGGAAACATTAGGTTTGAAATAAAGCTCTGCCTTTTTATAAATAATACACATCAAAAACGATTAGATTTAAAAAAAACTATGAGGTTTTAAATTCTATTTTAGGACTTCAGAAATGGAAGAACTGTTACCAAGTGAGTATCAACCATTATTATACCAACTTTGTTAAATTCATCAGTTTCTAGATACAGGGTCATGGACAAGGATATAAATAATTTTGGTCCCTGCTAAAACATAAAAGCTCAGCTGGATGGCTACTTGCAAAAAACTGAATCATAAAATTTTTATAAAACACCATTTTATATGCAAATGGAAACAAATTTAACTTCAGTCCCTATTATCCAAGCAGATTGCCTTTTCTTTATTCCAGTAGTCATTTAGGAGTTTGCATTGTGGTTACAAAATTTAAGATGATTCCAAAGCCAAAGTGCTTACTTTTAAGGTAGGTAATTAATAAAACAAAAACATCTCCCATCGATGAGACTGATGAAATTGTTATAGTTTATACTCCATTCTTTAAAGTATACACAGATATTTTCAAGAAGCAATGTGGGAACTTGTCAAGATTCATAAAAATCTTTTATCCTCAAAATTTCATCACTGAAAATTTATTGTAAAGCAATACTACAATAGGGGTGCCTGAGTGGCTCAGTTGTTTAAGCATCTGTCTTCAACTCAGATCATGGTCCCGGGATCCTGCACATTGGGCCCCCTGCTCAGCAGGGAGTCTGCTTCTCCCTTTGCTTGTGCTCTTTCTCTCTCTCAAATAAATAAAATCTTTAAAAATAGTACAATAGTAAAAAATCTTCTATCTTCTGTTGAATTATCTATAATGTCAAAAAAGAGAATCTGTTCACTACTATATTTTTATCTGTAATATGAAAAATCTCAATATCAAAAAACTAAATGTTCAGCAAAAGGGAGGAATGTCTAAGTACACAGCCTATAAGATTATTTAAAAAAAAATCTGATAGAAACGAGTAATACTTTAGATATGTTAAATAGAAAAAAAAAAACCACCACCAGACTGAATATGCTCTAAGAATATAACTAGGTGAAATTGGATATGTATCTGAAAAAAGACTGAAGGAAAATGAACAAAAGAAAAAAAATTGTTTTAGAACAGAAATTACAGGTAATATGTTTCTTTTGTGAAGACTTTAATGTTATAATTTAAAAATAAAAAACCTAGGTACTTCCAAAAAAAACTTTAAAATAGTAGTGGTTAAACACGAAATTAAAAGGGGTGCCTGGATGGCTCAGTTGGAAGATCATGTGACTCTTGATCTCGGAGTTGTGAGCTGGAGCTCCATGTTCAGTACAGAAGTTATGTAAAAATTAAATCTTAAAAGAAATGAAATATAACAATTGTGATTAACCATACTTTTTTAAGAAACTGTATTTTTCCGATGAAATCCCATGGAAATAGTTTGCCAATTTTTAATGTCATTTCCCTGTCATTATACTTTCAGTATTATAATGTAATATAAAATATATCTAATGCTAAAGGATTTTCTGCTTCCTAGGCCACTCAAAAATCACTACACAAATTTAGAATATAATTATGATTCATCCATTCAGCAAGCATTTACCAAGTGCTAACTGTGCTGGTTCCAACAGGAGGGGCCAAAATAGTCTTATCTTTCATCATTTGATTCCTTCAGCTTCACTCCTTCCTTTGGCCAGCACTCCCGCCTCTACTATTTCACTTTTTACTCATCTTCTACTTTACTGATTTCGGTGTTCCATTTCCAAACGCAAAACTTACCTATCCTAAGACTTTTGGTTCCATAGCCAAAAATTTTTCTGGAAGAATCTGGATCATATAATCATATCACAATACTTTTAGTATTTAAAAAAGAAAATTATCCTCTCCAACTCTACTTTGAATTCATCATGAGAAATTCACTCTAAAACTTTCTTCCTAAATTATTTCCTTTTCATTTTCAGTGTATATCCTATTCCAACAGTTCATTCTTTTCTGCCATTTGTCATATGGAGGTATTCCCTAAGTTAAAAGTAAAAACAAAACTATGTCTCCCTCTTCCTGATGAGATTTAAATGCTACTTATATCTACTGCTGAAAACATTAACACATCTTCTAAACCAGTATTTTCTGTTAATCCACCCATTTCTTTTTTCCTTCTTTTAATGTCCCTACAACCTGGCTCATGTTTTAAACAATGCTAATAAAACTCTTGCAAATCATTCCCCCTTAACTGTATCTTCTAATCTTTTTTATCATTCTAACCAATCTTTCTATAGCAGCAAACAATGCTTACTCTCTCCTACAAACATTTCCACGATGCATCCTGGGAGTATCTTGTTTTTATGTTTGTTTTTTTCTTTGCCTGTTCAAAATCTACTGGTCTTCCTTTTTCTACCTCTTCATTTTGGTGTTTTTCATGAAAAAATACCAGTGCTAGGCACCTTAGCTGTAAAGGGTAATGAACTGTCAAGAAACTATTCTGAATGTCCTCCTTTTTCTTATACTCAAGGCACTTCACCTTCATTTTGGCAACTACCACTGGTTAAATATACTTCAAGGGATTAAGAAATGTTTACTATCATACAAAGTTAACAAGTAAAACTTGCGAGTGATATAAAATGGATTTATCAGCAGACTTAATTAGTGATATCAGTTTGAATTTAATAAGGAGTTAAGAACTAATTTAGGGAAAAACTTAAAAATAGAAGAATCTTAGCACTTTAAATTAATGCAAGCCACAGATAAAACCCAATCTTCATATAGCTGCTAAATGAGGTATTCTAATGTCAGAAGATAGAGCCATCAATCTTGTAGTCTGTTGTCTAGCTATGTGGGATTCTATCATTATAGTGTTAAGGGACTGTAAGTCAAATGTTATCTTAAAATTAAGAAAGTGAATACTGAGTTATTCTAGTTAGGTAGGAGGTTTGGAGATTAAAACTGAAAGAAAGTGTTCTTGTTTTGACAGACTGAAGACAATACAGATAAAAATCCGGTGGGTCATAAGAATGCCTCTGAAGAGAGTGATAAAATGAGAATTAGCGAACTTAAGATTGAAACTTTCTCACCAACATGGGAAAGGTTAACATGAGAACAGGAAACGTTATCTGATGAGGCATATGAAATTTAAGAGTCTCTGGACTCAAAGATGTCGTCTCTCATTAGACACAATTAATTATAAATCCACTTACGGATTTTTCCTAGACAGTGTTAAGATCAAGTGCCATGGCCACAAAGGGATACCATAAAACCTAAACCTAGACCTCATAAAATTAGAATTTGTAGACTAGAAGTTATCTAAGAAGCTCTCTAGTCCTCTGGGTTACTCACATTACGTTATTCAACCTATTAAAGAGGCACAGACAAAATCTCCTCTTGGTTCACATTAATATAATTACTTGTATTGAGTATGATTTAATGTTAAATTTATGAAGATGATCTGATAAATTAGCAAGTTTAAGAGAGGAAATTAGGGGCACCTGGTTGGCTCAGTTGGGAGAACATGCAACTCTTAATCTCAGGGTTGTGAGCTTGAGCCTCATGCTTTTGGTGTAGAGGTTACTTAAAAAAAAAAATTCTCAAAAAAAAAAAAAAAAACAGTTCTTGGCAAACTTAGTGACTTGTGAATCATTAGGACGATTATATCCTAATTCATCCTAACTGTGAGTGTGTTTGATGTACTGGTAAATGCTCCATCTCCAGAGTCAACTTGAGCTCAAATTCCAGCTCTGCTACTTCGTAGGGCAAGTTAACTTAAACTAAGACTTACTATTTACATCCCTAAATGGAGATGATAAAAGTACCTATTTCATAGTGTTGTGAAAATTATGGGAGGCAATGCATTCAAATTGCATAGCAGGATACCTGGCTTATAATAGATGTCCACCTAGCTTTTTTTCTTCTTGGTGCTTGGAAGCCAAGCCATCTAAAAGTCTTGAACTCAAAAGACAAGAAGCTAGTTTTATCTCAAGTAAGGATATAAGAATTGTTAAGACAATAAAAAAGGGAACTACTTTTGTCTCTGAAAGTAGCATGTTATCTGAATGAGGCTCTCTTCTGGTTGCTATGGCTTATCATGAATTGGGGTTGGAGAGAGAATGAATATGGAACATTTGCCTACTCTAATACATTGGTGGCAAGAAAATAAAAAGAAGATGCTCCATGCATGAGAGAAGAGGACAATACAAATGTACATACTGATGTAAAGACTATATTCTAAAACATTGTTCTCAGTGGTAAACATATTGTGAATGAACTGAAGGTGAAGTTTCTTCATCACAGTTTTATTGGGTAGTTTAGCAAAGCAATTGCTGCTGGGAGATCTGTAGGTATGAATATGATCTTGGAGATTGGTGGTTAATGTGAGCAGAGAGCAGGTTTCATTAAAAAGGAAATACAGTGGTTAAGAGTACAGAATTAAATCCGGATCTTCGGTTTACAACTTGTATATGACTTGTATGACTTTGGGCAAGTTATTCAACCTCTCTGTTTTAGTTTCCTCATCTATAAGACAAAGGTAATAATAATATCTGCCTCACATAGTGGTTGCTAAGATTAAGTTACTATGTTTAAAGCACTTAGAACAGTGTCTGGTACACAGTAAACACAGGGTGTCATTATAGGTTATTACACAGATAGTTACTTAAGAAAAATCTATAGCAGAAGGAAAAAATATACAAGAACAAGCCTGTGTTCTGAGAAAAAAATCTTTTTTGCACGAGGGTGTGTGTTTTTGGGCTTCAGAGAATTAGGCTGGATACACTTCTAGCAGCAGTGGGGGAAACTCAGTGATACCAAGTTTGTGAGTGTTACTGAAATAGACTTTTAGATATTTTCAGAACCAGAATATCACAAATGCACCCTGAGTTTTTATTACAGCCTGTTTTAAAAAAAAAAAATTTTTTTTGAGAGAGAGAGTGAGTGAGTGTACACGTGCTTGTGCCAGCAGTGCTGGGGTGGAGTGGGGGAGAGAATCACCCCGCACAAAGACCAACATGGAGCTCAATCTCACTACCTTGAGGTCATGACCTGAGCCAAAATCAAGTCAGATGCTTAACTGGCTGAGCCATAAGCTCCCCAGATGTTTTTTTTCATATTCTTTTATAGGAAATCCACCTATAGCTTTTAGTGCACATATGAAATTAAATCATCTACTAAAAACAAATTTAGGCATCATGGCGCTGGGGGCAGAGAGCAACTTTTGCTCACAGATAAATCTAAATATATTATTATGTTCACGTACATGTGTGCTTATCGAGGGGGATCAGCAAACTATGGCCCACTTCCTATTTTTGCCTGTATGGCCTGAAAACTAAAAATGACTTTTATATTTTTAAACAGTTGGAAAAAAATACACAAAATATTTCATGATACAGGAAATTAAAGGATATTCAAATTTCAGTGTCTATAAATAAAGTTTTATTAGAACACAGCTGCATTTTTTTTCATTTATGAGTTGTCTATGGCTGCTTTTGGGTAATAATAGCAGAGTTGGGTAGCTGCCAATTAAAATCTATACTGCTTGCAAAGCCTGAAATATTTACTTTCTGGGCCTATACACAAATGGTTTGTCATAGTATGTGTTATAAGGAAAAGGAGTAGGGGCACCTGGGTGGCTCAGTGGTTCAGTGTCTGTCTTTGGCTCAGGTCATGATCTCAGGGTCCTGGGATCAAGTCCCACATCAGGCCCCCAATATGGTGCCCCACTTCTCCCTCTGCCTCTCTCTCTCTCTGTGTCTCTCATGAATAAATAAATGAAATCTTTAAAAAAAAGTAGAAGAAGAAAAGGGAATAAATTAATATTAGACATGGTTCCCAAATGTGACTAAACTGCCATTTTTAATTGTGATAATAGTCACTTTTAGGTTCCCAGAGATGCTCCCCGCAAATCGGTAATTTCTTGAATGGTAGTCCATTTCTTAAAAGATGCTACCTTACAAGGTGCTTGGGTGGCTCAGTCAGTTGAGTGTCTTGCTTCTGTTTTTGGCTCAGATCATGATCTCAAGGTTATGGAATCAAGACTGGCTCAGCATAGGGTCTGCTTGAGGTCTCTCCCTTTCCCTCTGCCTCTTCCCCTACTCATGTGTTCTCTTTCTCTCAAATGAATAAAATCTTTAAATAAAAACAAAAAAAGATACTAACTTCCAGTGCTCTGTAGTGTAAAACTCTAAGGAGTTCAAGTGAATACCTGTTTGAAAACATGACTCTATCCCAAGTTGATTCTTGTTGAAAATTTGGCCCTGCCTGTAACTTCTTATGCAGTCTAATAGCAAAATGAAAAATGTAGCAGTGGAGGAAAGAAGGAACTACAATTTACCAAACATCTACCACGTGCTAGACACGTTATATTTTTCTTTCAGGTCTTTACAACTATTTTATTAAGTGGTAACTGCTACCCCTATTTCACTGAGGTAAGGACAGATTTTCAATGATGTTATGCAATTTGCCAAAGACAACACAGTTGTCTGAATGGCAGAATGGGATTTGAACCTAAGTCTGAAAATCCAAAGCCTCAGTTATTTCCACTAAATTGGGGGCTCTCAAATATGATGATCATGACTCATAGTAAGAAGTATATTTTATTTCATGGTACGGTATACAGAAATGTAAGTACATACAAATGAACAAGTTTCATAAACCAGTACTTAACCTTAAAATGTGCAGTGCACTCTTTCTTATTCTAGTCTATGTGTTAAAAATTGATATCACAACCAACAAAAGTATTTTCAAAACTCATTTACAGATCACATTTAGTATCTAAAAACAAAAAAATCAGAGGGTGAGGGAATAGGCAAAATGAGCGAAAGGGAGTGGGCAATACAGGTTTCCAGTTATGGAATAAGTAAGGCACAGGGATGAAAGGTACTGCATGTGGACTACAGTCGTTGGTACTGTGATAGCACTGTATAGTGACAGATGGTAGCTACACCTGAGGTGAGCACAGCATAAAGCAAAGAGTTGTTGAATCACTATGTTGTACAACCAAAATTAATGTAACGTTGTGTGTCAAATAAATACTGCACTAAATCATAATGTTTCTCAGAATAAGAGAACTCTCAATCCAGGGAAGAGTATTAGTGAAGTTCCATAGTTATTATAATTTCGTCAACGTTGCACTTTGTACATCTGCTCTGTGAAAGGAAAATCAGAGAATAACTGCAGTTTAGATATTTGTCAGGGGTTATTAAATGCTGTTTTGAGACAAGTGATATGTGAGAAAAATGGAAGAAAGAGTATGTTCTAAGTGCTTCTTATATTTGCTTAATCTTCATAACAATCTCTAAGGTAGAAACAACACAGAAAGCTTGTTGATTTGTCCAAGATGGCACAACGAGCAGGCAGTTGAGGAGGGATTAGCCCCAGATTGGCTGGCTCTGGAGTTCACTCTCTTTTTTTGGGGGGGGAGGGGTTGACTCTTAATCATTTTCTCAACCACCATTCATTGGAGCACTTCACACCTGGGTCACACGAATTTTTTCAAAAAAACAACTTCAAAGAATTGACTTAACATTTAACTTTTGACTTTTTATTAAAAACTGGCCATATAAAGAATAGTCCCCTATCTTTAATAAAAGTGCTATTTAAATGCTATGTTAATTATACTGTCATTGTTCACTATATAAGGGAAAAATCTGGTCTCTCTCAGTGTAATATATGCTTTTATGTTACTAGAAAATAAAAGTTAGGCACAATATCTTGATTCCATATTTTTGTCCGAGTGTACCTTTCCATCAGAGTTAAATTTTATGTTATTATTAACCTATAACTGCTAATTCTTCATGTCTGCACTTTTCTAAACACCAGCCTGTTTCCCATATATTAAGTAACACTATGCTAGGACAATTAGAAATGAGACAGGTATGTCTCATGCTTTCACTGAGCTAGTATCTAAAGGGGAAGGCACACAATCAACAAATAATTTCATTATTAATGACAAGTACAAATTCTAGAAGGGAAATATATAACATGCTTTGAGACTATATTACTGGGGACCCAATCTAGAAAACATGGCCAAAATATCCTCAAAGCTATGATATTATTGCTAAGCTATAAAGGATGAAAGGGAGTCTCTGCCTAGAATAATTTCTAGGTAAAAAAAGAAAATGCAGAATATCTTGAGGAGGGAAGGCAGGCTCATCTAATAAAATCTGGCAGTTTGCCAACGTTACCTATTACCAACCTGAATCCCTTTAGTTGGCACCTGCCCATGACACTTGCTAGAAACAGGAAAAGGTGAGAACTGACTAGCTTCTCTAACTGAAAGTGATTTCATTATAGGCAGAATGGGGGTTGCAGTAGTTCTCAAGGTTGGCTACACACTGGAATTCTAGGGAACTATCTCAAGGAAAGAGACCATGGTGAAAAAGAGAACCTTTTAATTTACTGAATTTCCTCTCCCAGGTAAAAAAAAAAAAAAGGAAAGAAATTGGAAAGCAGTGAAAATTGTTCTCAGATAGTGATCCTATCGATCTATTTAAAGGTATTTACAAACGCATGCAAAAGAGCTAGACTTTTTTTTTTTCTCATGTCTGATCTTATGAAAGAAAAAATATTGCCACCATCCTGAAGAAACTGAAAACATAAATGTTACCATTCATAAGAATTGAAAACAGGAACAGAGAGAGAGAGAGAGAGAGAGAGAGAGAGAGAGAGAAAGATCTTCCCTGGACCTCCACCGTTGTTGCCAATCAGTATTTGTTAAAATGAACTGGTAATTCAGAAGACAGTAAACACTGTTAATTTAAATGTTTGGACAATTCCTTTGATGCTGTATTATAAACCAGAAACACAAGGTTTTTTTCCAGTTTCCCCCCAAGGTTTGTTTTTTTTTTTTTTTTGCAATTATTACTTTTCCTACTTACATTCCTTTGCCATGCAACAAATTATGGCAAAAGAAAAATCAATGGGTAGTAGGAAGTTTCCTGGAAACAGTAAGAGGAACTATGTATAGAAAGTTTATTATGTACCAGGCACTCTGTAAAATGTTTTCAATACATGACTGTTTCACTTAAATCATCACAGCAACCTTCTAACCTATTCTCATATTCATGTCATAACTGAG
The DNA here is from genome assembly GCF_018345385.1 of Vulpes lagopus. NCBI lineage: Eukaryota > Metazoa > Chordata > Mammalia > Carnivora > Canidae > Vulpes > Vulpes lagopus. The sequence continues at coordinate 95,456,953 of NC_054825.1, read as the reverse complement.
GAAAGTGAAGCACAAAGACCTCAAATAACTCTATGCCAAAGGTTACAGAGTGAGGGAGCCACAGTCAATTAAACAGATGCCATTCCTTTTGAAGTTCATTCAACTGCTTGTCTGAACAGTATATCTTTTGAATCCCAGAAGGCTAATGAGGATCAAGGACAAATAGTAGCAATCTTAATGATTCTTCAACCTACTCCTACTGTCTTTTCTCAAATGAGAATACAGCTAAAATGAATATGTTTAGAACAAGGGCAAATTTAAAAGGGAAGTGGGCCAGTTATAACAACCAGTAGTCATCAATTGATATAAAAAACATGTTATCAGTGATCCTAAACTTCCATGCATCAGAAACTCCTGTGGATCTAAGTAAAACACAGAGTGGTTGGCTCTAGCCACAGAGTGTCTGATTCAGAAGGTCCCGGGTGGAGTCCAAGAATTTGCATTTCTAGTAAGTTCTTAGTTAATGCTGCTGGCCCAAGGACCACAATCCAAGAACCGATGCACTATCCATACTACATAAATTCACTCTCTTACACAGCTATAGTAAATAAAACCACACAGTTTTCCCAGAGAACCAGAGCACAGATAAAATGCTTCTTTTAGGGGTGAATGAAACGTGGCATTTTCAAAAAACATTTACAATTTTTCCTTTGTTATGGTTTTAAATATTTGGTACATATAAAAAATATAAAATATAACTGATAAACTTCAATATTAAGATGTATATATTTTATAATTGCCAAATATTCTTATGAGATTTAATTTTTGAAGAATACATCTGACTTTCATAATTAACACCTCTAACATAAATAGTTTGTTTTAAAAACTTTTTTCACCACTTATCCCACAATTTACAGTAGTGAATAAACACCACTGTTACTGAAGACTAATCTAACAGAATGTATAACATTTGACAAGAAAGATTATTCAAACCTTCCAAGATACATTACAAAACTATTAAAGACAGAGAATACAAAGAAGTACTTTATCCTTAATTTACCACTTTTAGTTATTTCATTAAATAAAGAATGCATAAAATTTAAGACTGGGCTAGACCATTCTAAAGTAGACTTTACAACATAGTGACAAAATTGCCTTCAGTGCTATTTGAGTACTTATATACAATGAATATTGGCAATGAAGTAAAATCTTACCCAGATCTAGTCGTTTTGAACTCCACCTTGAGGATAGGTTTGCATGGTTCTGGCTTCTTCCCATCCTTTAACTGTTTTCCTAAAATATATTTTCCTGCATTAAATTCTAAAATTCTAAGTTACTCTAAATTCTCACATTGATAGTTTATATAAAAAATGAAAGTAAAATATAATAAAATCCACCATGAAACATTTTTAAATGATTTTGAAAGAAGTATTTAATAACAAAATATTGAAAATAAGTAAATCTGTTTGAAATTCAGTGCTGAAAAGTAAATGAGTAATAGTAATGATCTTTATGTGACAAAATTCTTGTAAAAGAAACTGACAGCCTTCCGAATGTTCTTAACTGCAGATAAGCATTCATTTCAGTGTTCTAAATGAAGTTTTAAAATAGCTAGATTTGAGAAAAACAAATCTAAATAATATTTTTCACCCAAGTGTGATAGGTTGCAAAATTAAACCCTATGTTAATAACTTCATTTATATTTATTCTCCTAAAGTAAAACCTACCCATTGTAATGTCCAAAAAGACTGATAAATAAACCAACCTCTATAAAACGTCAGAAACTCATACAGCCAAAGAATTTTATTATTTAAAATAAGTTTGATTTTTGCTATTTCTGCATGTTCATCGTAGAAACTCAGAAAAATATAAAGAAAATAAAACATATCTTTATTTTTAAAAATTAATCATTCTTAACATTAATACATTATTCCTGGAGATCCCAAACGCATGCCCTATCCCAATACTTCCTTCTCAGCTTCTCCCCCACCATAATACACCTCACTCATTCTAATAAACTTTTATTTAAATGTTATTGTTTGTTGCCTGCCTCACCAATAAGAATGTAAACTCCATACTGCAAAGTTTTTTAAGTGTATATATGCTTTCTGTTTGTCATCCCTGGTGACAAACATTGTTTGACATATCAGTGGGTACTAAGTAACTATTTAATAAGTAAATAAATTAATGATTTATCTTTAGTACTAATTCTTAGGAAAAGGGATATCTGGGTCAAATTGTAATCCAAACAGGTTGTACCAATTCATACTTCCATCAGCTGTGTTAAGACCATAGTTTGACACATTCTTCCTAAATATGCTACTTTTGCTGTTGTTGTTGTTAAGTGGAAAGGGTATTTAATTTTAATGATGCTGTACTGTTTTAATTGACCATTCTTCAACTTTGTGGTCATCTATATATCTTCTTTTAAAAATGGCTTATGCCCTTCACCTATCTTGTATATTATCTCATTTACATTTAAAAGTACATTTTATATTCAAAGGTCATTAATACAGTATCTATCATATGTTGCAAACATCTTTCCTAGAGTCACTTATGATTGAATTCTTAGAAATTTTTTAAAACTGCACAGAAGGGACGCCTGGGTGGCTCAGTGGTTGAGCGCCTGCCTTTGGCTCAGGGCATGATCCTGGGGTCCGGAAATGAGTCCCACACTGGGCTCCTTGCGGGGAGCCTGCTTCTCTCTCTGCATCTCTGCCTCTCTCTCTCTCTCTCATGAATAAATAAAATTTTGGGGAAAAAAAACTGCACAGAAATATAAATTTAAATAATCAAGTCTTCATCAATCTTAAATTTCAAGTTAAGAAGATTTAAAATCCTAAATGTCAATTCTTCTAAGATTAACTCACAAATTTAATGTAATTAGAATTCTAACAGCTCTTCTTGGATTTGCAGAAAACAACCTTAGTGCTCACATGGTGGACTCACTAACTATGAATAGCTAAGGAATTTAGGAAAGGAACAGACTTCCAGAATGACAAAGTAAGGACCTCAACTTGCTCTCTCACAAAAATTGATATAGTAGTAAAACAACTAAAGTTAACCACTTGAGAACTCTGAAGATAAATTGAAGTCACAAAACAAGTGGAACATTATCTACCCAAAGGAAATGACTGAAGCTTGGTAAGATGGGGGGACCAGGATATTTTGATGAGGGTTATGCCCATCCTCGTCATTCCCCAGTTAGGTGTCTAGGCAGATGTGAAAATACATTAGTATTAGTCAACAGAGATCTGAGATTTTTTTTCTTTTTGCAGTTCCGTTAACACCAGCTTCCCGTGGGGCGCCTCGGTGGCTCAGTGGTTGAGTGTCTACCTTTGGCTCAGGTTGTGATCCTGGGCCTGGGATGGAGTTCCACATCAGGCTCCCCACAGGTAGCCTGTGTCTCCCTCTGCCTATGTCTCTGCCTCTGTGTGTCTCTCATGAATAAATAAACCTTACAAACAAAAAAACAAACAAACAGCTTCCCTAGGCCACAATGAATATTTTGTCCCAACTTGCAGCTTCTGGAAACCTCTATTCCCAATGTGTTGTGGCAATTTCATTGGACACGGACATCAGCTCAGAGATAAAAGGCCTTACACTTCCAGGGTGTCATAGAAAAAAATAGCAACCTGATGGCAGTATCATAGCTGGGAGGGCTGTGGTCTCAGGTGAATATAAGAGTCTGGGCAAGAATTAAAAAAAAAAAAAACCTGAAAAACTGAACATATTCCAGTACTACAGGGTTGCACACATGTGCAAAGTTGTGTGCATGCCCAGAAAATACCTAAGAAGAAAGTTCCTCTCTGGTCAACTATGAAACCTTCAGCAATGAAGAAGTTAAAAAAAAAAAAAAAGTAAAATACAGAAAGTAAAAGGGGCAGGAACACTGTAAAAGAGGTACTCACATATGGCTGAAAGAAATGTGCAAAGGATACAGTCTCTTTGGAAGGCAGTCTCAGAACATTAATTATAAACAAAAATACTTAAAACTAATTCTTAGGAAGAGCAATTCTACTACTATGCATTTATTTCATAGAAACTAAAGGACCAATGCCTATCAAATAATGTATAAGATGGCAATGACAGCATAACTAGTAGGGATCAAGAACTGAAGATAAAGTACATGCCTGTTATTTTGAAATGGCTGAACATTTTGTGAAAAACTGGGAAACAAACAATTGGCTACTATACTACCATTAAAATGAAGGAATTAGAGCTATACCTGATGACATGAAGGGAATCCCCTCAAGTAGAGTGGATTAAGAAAACATACAAAAAAGATTAATTCCATTTCATGCAAAACAATGGCAAAACCTCTGTTTATAGGTGTGTGTTAATATATACATACATATTATATATAATATATTAATACAATATATGTTTATATATATGTTTAAATATATATATATTTGAAGAATACCTGTAAGATTTTTGAGACAGTGCACTTGGTCACTGGGCTGCTAATGTGGGGGAAGGCTGAGGGAGAAGGGACTGGTGAGATATGGTTCTATTTATAAATAATATGTATGTATATGTATGAAAAAGCTATCAGCCCTTTTTTGTCATTCCCCTTCTTGGTTTCATGCTTATTGGTAAATTCTTCTGCATGACGAAATTATTTAAATTTTTTGTGCAATTTCTTAAAATTGCTTTATAGTTTCACTTTTTACATTTAATTATTTTCTGAAGTATATTCTGGCACCGGGAAGGTATTTTTCCTCTAATAATTTCAGAGCTATTTTTATAGTTCTATTGAACTACAATTGCTAGACAATAAAGTGCACATATTTAAAATGTGATAGTTTGAAGAGTTGTGACAGAGGTATGCACCTGCCACCAATACTTACTGAACGCATGACTGCTTTCCCCGTTGATACAACATGTCATCTTTATTACATTAAATTTTTATAAACTCACACCTGTCAACTGATATTACAGTATCTAATACTGCTTCAAGATCCCAGGGGAGGGCAGCCCGGGGGTCTCGGTGGTTTAGCACCGCCTTCAGCCCAGGGTATGATCCTGGAGACCCGGGATCGAGTCCCACGTTGGGCTCCCTGCATGGAGCCTGCTTCTCTCTCTGCCTGTGTCTCTGCCTCTCTCTCTCTGTGTGTCTTTCATGAATAAATAAATATATAAAAAAAAAGAAAGATCCCAGGGGATCATCTCTTCCCCTCTTTGTACAAAATGACAGTACAATGAAACTCGAACCTCTAGAATCCTAATTTACAAAAATCAAAGCGTATAATGATAGAATGAGACCAGCAGATCAAGGGACTGGAAAGGACTGCTGGCAGAGAACACTGGTTTGTTGACAGGGGAGAAGAAATTGAGGAAAAAAACAAAGTAGGAAAAAAATCTGAAACATAGTTCCTCATAACCCTACAAAGAACACAGAATTTCAACCACTATTTCAATCTATTCAGAAATACGTGAGCTTTCAGAAGAATTTAGATATTTGCTCTGAAAGCCAGCATCAGGCCTTTATTCTCCATCTATTATCCAATGCTCTAATGGAAGGGTCAGACTGATAGAACTTGAGATTACAGACATACATTTTATATATTTATTTTCAAAAGTTATTTGTTGTGTATTTGCTTCATGATATAAACAACTATTCAGTTATAACTCAATTTCACTTCTTCCAATATTCACCACCAATCTTTCGGTGGCTAGAACAATTTTTAAAGAAGGGCATTGGGTGGTATATCTACTAAATCTTTACAAGTTTGAGCTTGTGTATCGTGCATAAAACCTGACTAAGTACAAAACTCTTAGCTTTTATCTTGCTTAGTCCTCTATGTTCCCTCTCCTATGTCTAGCATTTAAACTTATAATAAAGTTTAAAGCCAGTCTGATTTTTATTTCTTTGTAAGTAAACTTTCTTCCTGCCCCCTACAAGGATGCTAAGAGAGTTTTATTAACTCTGTAAATCAGAAACGCTGCAGTTTTTATAGTGATCTTTTTCATGAATCTTGCTTAGAAATTAATGAGTCCTTCTGATCAGCATAATCTGATTTATTTCAACTCAGATTTTTAAAATTATGTCACTGATGATTGCTTACATTCCAGAAAGGCAAATTTATTTATCTGTAATCCTATACTAACCATTTTCTAAGTCAAATCAAGTAATAAGGCACTAGCTAAGATTTTATAAAGCATATGTAAATTAAAGGATGTTCAGAGAATCACCTGATTTCACCACTAGATGTCATTTTACTTCTTACTTGCTATGTTACTTGGGCAGCAAAATCCTGTCCTTATTCAATTTGTGCTTGTTCAGATACCTGTGAACTACATTGGTAAGTTGTTGAAAAGAGCTGGTTACTTATAAAACAACTTAATAAATCATACAAAGCTCCAAGTCACATCTGATTTTTTATCTTTACTATGCCCTGCTTCCCATTCCTATAAACCATCCAGCCACAAAAAAAATTAGCCTCAGTCCTGTTATGATTGTTTACATTTATTGTTTATAAAACATATTGTTCACAATAATTTACTGTGAACAATTCATTTATTGTTTACAAAAGTTTCTTAATTAGTCTCCCTCTTCTGCCTCAGCTCACTTGATGCACCACCATCAAAGCAGTATTTCCAAAATAAAATTTTTTTTTCTCATTGTAAAATCATTTAGGTCTTCATCACAAAGTCCACACACTTTAGCATACTATGATATATATTCTTGCCCCCATATACAGTTCTGCCTTCGTTTCCTGCATCTTGCCCAAAGGTATTTTAAATTCTAGCCATACTAAACTATTAGCAGTTTTCCAAGAATACTCTTTTGATTATGTCGTTGTACCTTCTGACTAAAATAACCTCGCTCTGCTCTTTCCCAGCTTATCACACCCCACTCATCCTTTATAACCAAGCTCTTAAAGATTTGTGAAATCTTCCTACATCCTTCATCCCAAAACATACCCACCAATTCTGTTTCCATATAACTTATGCCTTTATCAGGACTTATAATATGTATTTTAGTAATCTGTTAATAGATCATTTTCATCCACTGGACTTTTAAGTTCTTCAAAGGGAATATACTTCCAGTATTTAATCTGGTGTACATAGGGGTTGTTCAATAACTGTCTACTGAATGAGTAAAGATGCACTAAAAATGACTGAGGATCACTGACGAAAATAAGTATTTCCTTTGTTTTTAACTTTGATATTTAGAATGTAGAACACTTTTCTAACGGATAAGGCTGTTACACAGCAATTATGTTTTCAGTCTAGAGCTGCCTATCCAGTATGGTAGCCAGCACTCACACATGGCTATAGAGCACTATAAATGTAGCTGGTCCAAGATGCAGCATAAGTATAAAGTACACAGACTTCAAAGAGTACAAAAAAAGAAAGTGAAATATCTCAAGTCTGTAAGTTGATTAGATGTTTAAATGATATTTTGCATATTTTGAGTTAAATATTTATTACTAAAACTAACTTTACCTTTTTAAACTGCTATTCATATAATTAAATTTACAATTACACATGTAGTTTGCCTTATTTTTCTACTGAATAATGATGTTGAAAATAAAATGATTCAAACTGGAGAATGACATTATTAAAATACTAATCTGAAATGAGGAGGGTGTTCTTTATGTAATAATTGTGAAGACAGAGTTGATTTATAGCTGGACTAGAGATACCTGGATACCTGGTTTTAAACTCTTGGCCAAAGGCAATGGGATTTATGATATGCTTGTTCAAGGTCTCAAACTCCCAAATCTCCCCTGGTGATTCCCTGTGTAACAGTTTTATTGATGCTGGGTAGCTGGCCTAATTGGTGTGACAAGACTGGCTTGATTACTGAAAGGGGAAACTGAGATCCTCAGAAGCTAGATCTTGGTAGCTGAAGCTGGAGATTCAGCACAATCCTTGTATACATATAAGTGTCTGTGGGAGCTTGCATATGGGATATGTCTCTCAAAATGCTTACCTACATTATGTTTCTCCTGCTGGAGGACATCCTTTGCCTTTAAATAAAAGCTTTATTTGAGTCTGTTCTGTAGAGTCTGGTAAACCCTTTCAAATTCAAAAACTGAGGAAAACTTTGTAATGAACTATATAAAGAACTGCAGTATGGTTTTATTATGTATTGAATGTTTTATGCTTCAGGTGAATGTTAAAAATGGATTAATAGTATTTTTTTGGATTAATAGTATTTTTTATGTCACATCTTTAAATTATTATATTGACTTTTACTTCTGTAAAATTTCTTTTTCAGTGAGACACTTAAAGGAATTAAAGCTCTTCAATCTTGGTTTATTCCTTAATAAGCAGATTAATCATATGATGAATAAGTTCCAACTAAGTTTTAAACTGTCCTTTCCTTTAATGGGCACCTATTGATTTTGACGATCTGTCACCTCCATTTCCTTTGAGAATCATCTGATGTTGGTGAAGACGACAATTAGAAAAATCTCACACTGACACACACATACCCAGGGTTACAGGGAAGATCCTGTGGTGCCCTGAGCCAGTATATCACTGAACCATGATGACTGCTTCAGGGTAAATATATGAGCCATGCCAGGACTATCAAGTTCTTCCCTCCTAAATTATGAAAATTTGTCAGAGAAGAGAAACAGGTCAAAAGAGAGAAGCAGAATTCACCCATAGGCTTACCACACAGAAATACAACATTTATAGCCCACCAAGATGAAACGACTTTGCAGTCAATAGATGGAACAAATCCAACTTAATTTCCAATATGTGGAAACATATTCACAAAACTTTAGATCTTAAAAATCACCTTGTTCAATTCTACCATTTTATTGATGGTGAAACTAGAATCCCAGACAATAGTAATTGTCTCCACAAAGTATTTCTACACATAGCAAAGCTATTTACATTCCAGGTTGTAACAGTGCCAGGGAAATGTTCTCTGATATTCATAAAAACTAGATTAAAAAGAGCTATCACTGTTTTAGTTAGTAAAAAAAAAAAATCACCTGTAAAGTATTTCACACACACAAATGAAACCTTTCTGAAAAAATACAGCTATCAACCATCTTTATATGCATTATAAAATCCAATATTATATCAAACAATTATCTCAAATTAATTCAAATTATTTTCTTATGCTGGCTACTTTATCATCACTATCTAGATAAATGCTCTGCCCCTCAGAATGAGAGTTTGCTATCAAACAACTTTAGCAATGCAAGATGTCATCCAAGGGTAAACTCAACATAGCTAAAAAGTCTGGAGAACTCTCTTATGATTCAATTATAGTGCATGGCCATCATTCCTCAAAAGCGTTATTTCATAGAGCACTGGGGAACCACAAGATGTTCTCCAAATAAAAGACACTAAAGCAGTAAGTTTGTAAAAAGCGACACAAAATAAATTCATAGTACACATTAAAAGTTAAGAAGTCTTACAATGAAGAAAATGTTCACCTTTAATTCAGCATTTCCAAATCTTTGACCTTAACATGGTCTTTCACTGAAAAACTCATTAAAATAAGAAAAATTGGTATGTGAAATATAATTTGGGGAGCACTAACAATCTTTCAGTCCTATCCTACCAAATAAATAATACACCCAGATTCATGTTTATTATGATTACATACGTATAGCACATCACAATTTTGGGGTACTTTCATTTATATTTTGCTTATTTGATCCAAGACGTAGAACAGTGCCTGTTACATGTTAGATCCAATATTTGTTGAATAAAAATAATTCCCACGACAACCGCACGAGAAGACTAAGTTTAATTATCTCTATTTATAGATGTGAATGCTGAGGTTCAGAAATGTTAAGTGACTTCCCCAAAGGTCACAGACTCAGACTACGGAATCAGGGCTTTACCACAAGTCTTTTGGCTTTAAAACCCTATGTTAGGCTGATATAACATGTTTTCTGAACAGATTATTCAAGGACATCTTAAACTATTCTTAACACTAAACATACTGTAATAAAGTACCAGAGGAGTCTTAAAGTACAATCAGTTCCTGGCTATCAAGGTAACGTTTACAAATTTTTTTTTTTTTTTTCCCAGAAGATACTCAAACAACCATTAAATGGGTTTAAATAACAAAAAATCCAAAATGGAAACAATTTTTAGTATATCTAAAGTAATTTACCATAACTGCTAGAAAATAAAAGTGAGAGAGAACACAAGATAGTAATGAAAAAATAACCCCAAATTTCAATCCATTAAAGCAGACATTTAGTATACCACAATTATATACCACAAGTATGGAAAATACATCATCTTGTCATGGCATGAAAAACACATTTTTGTACTTCAATGTGTAAAAATGCACTTAGTTTTGTCACTGAAATCAGCTATCAACATAAATTTAATTCTGGTAGTTTACATACCACTAAAAATAAGCAGTAAACATTACTAGTCTCAAAAATAATTCATATTTTATAACTAAAGAGTATATCTGATTATCTATAATTTTAGACCGCCAAAATATGCAATAAATGCCATCCTACTTAACACCTGCCACAGAAAAACTTACTTTTTGTTTGGATTCCAATTTTGAAAAAAAAGCATATTAAATCAAATATTCTTTGTCTTCTTTGTTTAAAAATCATTTTAGCTAGTGACCCTCTTTGCTAATCCACTATAAACTCTGCAGAAACGTATTTACTCCACTTCTGAAAGTCTGCTCTCTAAGATCTAACTTTTTGATACAAAAGGGGTCAAGATTAAATAGAAAAGTTACCATTTATCAATTACCACAGTAAAATTAATCTGGCTAAAAACAACAACAGGTGCTAAAGTCAGAGGATAAAAGTTTGAGGAGGAACAGTGTGTTGACAATCTCAGAGTACTTCCTTCAAATCAAAATACTTACCTGATTACAAATACAAATCAAAAAGTAATTAATTTCAAACAAAAAAGAACATAGTAATAGATCTAACAGACAGAACTTTAATGAAGGGATCAAAGTATAAGATATCAATTTGGACAAATCATACAGAAGAAGTTCCACTTGAGAGGCAGCAAAAAGAATGTATTAATCATTCTAAGATATTACAAACCTGAATCTAAGCATAAAAAAAAATCAGACAAAACCCAACATAGACATGTTCTATAAAATAATTGACCTAGATATTCAAAATCTGACAGTTATGAAAATCAAGAAAAAGCTCAACAACTGTTTAAGTTTGAAAGAGACTTACAAAACATGACAACTAAATGTAATCTGTATATACACCTTTTTGATAAAAGGCAAAACTGGGTGATATAGGAAAATGTTCCTGTTTGTAAGAAATAGATACCGGAATATTTTGGGGTGACTGTATGTCAACAGCTTATTCTCAAATGATTCAAAAGAAAAAAAGGATACTCATTAAAAAAAGATAAAATGTAGATAAAACTCCAAAACCAATGTTATTTATTCTTACTGCCTTTGATACTAGGTTCATTTTCTTCTGGATTTGAGGTGAAAGTTTGTTCTTTGGTTGTTTTTTTTTTTAAGATTTTATTTATTTATTCACGAGAGACAGAGAGACATGCAGAGACATAGGCAGAGGGAGAAGCAGGCTCCATGCAGAGAGCCTGATGTGGGGCTCGATCCTGGGACTCCAGGATCACGCTGGGCTGAAGTCAGATACTCAACTGCTAAGCCACCCAGGCACCCTGGAAAGTTTTTTTTTTTTTTTTTTTTTTTCACCCTGGAAAGTTTTTAAAACTAATCATCTACTTTTTTGGTTTTCAGGATTCCTAAATTCTAGAGGTCTTAGGAAATCCTAAAATTTATGGGAATTCTCAGGAATATCAACAAAATTAGGGAACAAGGCACTAACAGAATAAAGAATGAAAATATATTAAGAAAACCTGGAACCTTAATCATAACGGCTATCCTCTGGTGCATGCATAGACCCAGAGCAAATTTAAAATAAGGGCTTTTCTAGATCACTGCTCCCATAAAGCAGTGGTAAAGTATACCACAATGTGTAGCTTTATGAATTACTATTTTTCCTAGAAAACAAATAACTCTAAAACCCCACTATGCCACAGATACTAAAGTTAAAGATTTATCTTTCCTTATTTTCTATGTTGTAATAATTCAGAATGGATCAATATTTTCTTTAAAGTGGGCACTGATAATTTTAAAGCAAACAATGAAATATTAGCAATACCACAAGGATATTCTTCAATAAACTAAGATGTAAAGAACAGTTCCATTAATCTCCCTAAATTCACTGGTTAAGAATCTCTTAGGGTGAAAATGCAGATTAATAAAGAAATGCAAATTCCTAAGATTCATCCAAAACTCAAGGAAGGTCTTCATAATCAGTTCATAAACACTTTAATAAAATCTTATGGGTTTTATAGATAGATTTTGTGCAGAAAACACAGCAAACTTGAAACTGCTATCCCTAGAAAGGTTGGCTTGCAATGTTAGCTCTTGGTTGGCATCTGGTAACTGGCTTTTGAGATAGTTTCCACCATTTCCAGACTGATAAGGGTGGCACACTATGTCCAAGCTGTTTGTATGAACAAAACAATTTATGAACAATCCCTGCTTTCCTTCTGGGAATCTGAAATTTTGGTATGTGCTAAAGAAGACAGTACCCATGGACTGATTCCAATTAAAAACTCTGGGCTCCTGGGTTCAAATGAGCTTCCAAGGTAGACAACATCTCACACATCAGGTAATAGCTCATTGCTAGAGGAAGTAAGCATGTCCTGTGTAACTCTACTGGGAGAGGACTATTGGTAGCTTGAGGCTGGGTTAGTTTACACTTTTATTGCATGTATGTTTTCCCTTTGCTGATTTTTGCTCTTCACCATTTTGCTGAGTCCTGTGAGTCTTACTGGTAAATCATTAAACTTAGAGTGATCTTAGAGACCTTTGAGATAATACTTTAATGCATAAAATTACCTTCTGTAGAGTTGTTTTTTTTTTCCTTCTGTAGAGTTTAAAGTGTTTCCGCACACTGTTATATGTGTGTGTGCATATGCGCGCGCGCATATTAGCAACCTGCAATTGATAACTTTAGGATGACAAAGGCTTACAGTAAGTTCTGTATTATTCACAAAATTATTTACTTTCTGGACTACTAGACAAACAATATTCAGAATATAATATTCCATTCATTTTCTCAAGGTTCAAATTTGAAATTTCAATTGTAAATATAGTTGAGATTTTATTACCTGGTTGTTACATTTTATTTCTATACATGTAAATATTTTTAATTTCCACAAAATGAAAGAAAATTCATTCTTATCCTCAAAAATAAATCCAAATGCAAACTCAAAAGAGTTTACTGTGCATGACAATTTATGTAGTGTTCAAAAGGAGTATGTTCTTACCATGCGGAGTGATTGTCTGCATAGGCTTAGCTGGGGACCTCACATTCCATATAGTCAAGGTGCCATCTGAATGACTGCAAATAAACTGTTTTCCCTCATGATGCCAAGCAACCGAGTGAATAGCCTATAAAAGAGTGAAGAATTCCATCTTTAGAAACAAAATCTAAATACCAAGTTATACACAATCAGTATTATTTCTGCTCTTTAAATTATTTCTTTTCAACTCAAGTTGATACACTTCTAGTTCCTAATGGTCAATTGACTTTAAAATTGCCCTACTGGGGGTATCCCTGGGTGGTGCAGCGGTTTAGCGCCTGCCTTTGGCTCAGGGTGCGATCCTAGAGACCCGGGATCGAATCCCACATTGGGCTCCGGTGCATGGAGCCTGCTTCTCCCTCTGCCTATGTCTCTGCCTCTCTCTCTCTCTCTCTCTCTGTGACTATCATAAATAAATAAAAAATTAAAAAAAATAAAATAAAATTGCCCTACTGGAAGGCAGAACTGCTAAGTACAGTATAAAACCATGTAACTGAATTCCACTTTCGTACAAGTCAACATTTCCTATAATCTTGTTCAATGTCCATTTATTTGGGTTCCTCATATATTATTTAAAACAATATGGATATTTTAAAATATAAATGAAGGTGGATAAAGCCAATTAGCTGAGTCTCTAAATGCCAATATTTAATACAATGTTTCAAGTTCAAAGTATCTCTAACAAATTTCTAAGTAAAATCCTTTTTTAAGGTTTATTCACTTATTTTAGAAAGAGAGAGAAAGAGAGAAAGAGAGAGAAAGAGACTGCCCACATGCACAAGGGAAGGGCAGTGGGAGAGAGAATCTCCAGCAGACTTTGTGTTAAGCATGGAACCCAACTCAGAGCTTGACCTAATGACCCTGAGATCATGACCTGAGCAGAAATCAAAAGTCGGATGCTTAACTGACTGAGCCATTCAGGCAGCGCCTAAATAAAATCTTGTAACAGTAATAAGTTTATTCCAAGATACACATACGATATTCCACAAACTCAAACTTAAAATAATCCCTTTATTAGCCTTAACAGATGAAATTATTTCTGTATACTATGAGTAGAGCTAAAGAGCTTTACAAAGCTTTTAAATATTTTTTTAAGTGATAAAGGAAATACAAGAGAGCTTCAGTGTGTTTGAAGTGTCATTTATAAATAAAAACATTCTAATCTTATGCATATAAATATATCATATACAAATGTATAATATTTATGGAGAATATTTCTACTTTGCTAAAGAAAATCATATATTTTTGTTTAAAAGTACCATTTACTTTTAAGATAGTATTAAGTTGTTAACTATTCTAAAAATAAATGCTAACTAATTATAAGGAGCAATGGGTTCATAATTATTTTGGATAACAGAGAGAAACAAATACCAGAAAATACTACACAAAAGAATAACCAAATATAAACTTTTGCATGCAGTATACATGATTTATTTCTGCAATTTTCTTTCTTTTTTAAAACTGTGACATCTCATTATTAGGCTCTGGCAAAAGTAGTATATAAGATGCTCTGTGCTATTTTTATCAAGAGCATCTTAAAGAGTAATTTTCTGGAAAGATAACAGGCTAGCTAGCTATTTACCTATCAAATTTTACAATCACACTAACTCAAAATACTGGGGAAATTAAATAAATTCCCTATTTACTCATTCTGCAAACTGATCAGTATCGTTAGAATCACTTCATAGTAAAGGCTGCATATAAATCTTAGTCCAGCCTCTCCTACATTATATATAAACTGATAAACATTCTTTTAGCAGACTTATACCAAAAATTATTTCTCTTCCCCTAGAAAATAAGATCTTAATATTATATCCAAAAGCAATATTGATTGCTAGTATAATTACTATTCCTAAAACTTTAGAAAATGTTACTGAATGATAAAAGAAAAAAATTTTATAATACACACTTAATTTTAATTTATAATGCTTGCATATACATGGAAAGGAAATATCGAAAACACTCTAGTTTGATTATTCTCATGTTATCGAATAACAAAGTAAATGCATAGAGCACTGGATTATTTCTTGTATATTTGAATAATACATTATATTGTACAGCTTTGGCCCTAGTATTTTAACTTATGAACATTTTAATATTTCCATTGTAGGAAGGAGACAACAGTAATACTGTATAATTAAGATAAGTATAGAATAATACATTTTTGTAAAATAGTTGACAAAATTATTATATATTGGATATTCAGTGATTTATAACTTAAAAGTATTAACAGGCATAAATTGAAAACACTGCCATTTCCATTAAAAAAAAGAATCCAAATGGAACTCTCTTAGAAATTTTGAAAATGTGAACAAATTATTCATTTTTCTAAGCACTGTTTCATCCTTGGGGAGAGAGGAAAGAGGAGGAGAGAGGAGAGGGAAGGAGAGGGGAGAAGAGGGGAAGGGAAGGGAGGGAGGGGAGAGGAAGAGAGAAAATTAACAGAAAATAAGCTGTTGTAAATATTAAAAGCACCTCTCTAAACATTGAAAAGAAAGACCTTAAAGGAATAAATGCTTCAGTGAGTATCTATAGGATAAAACATAATTTTTTAAAAGCTGTTAAGGAGTCCAATGCTGTGAGTTACAAACATATTATTTCAATATTCTTTTTTAAAAGACTGACAGTTTTGAGATAAATGTACTCACAAGAGCTAGCAATGTACGAACTTTTTTATTACCTATATTTCTATCTGTGGTTTCTCAGTTTACTAGAAAAAAAAACAACATGAAACCAGAATAAAAAAGTCACTGATCAACTCTAGATATGACAAAGAGTAACCATTAAAATAGCTTTGATAAGTACTAAATTACTGTCTTAAAACATCAATAATGCTATATTTTATTTCTGCCAACATATTACTTATAAAACAGAGTACTAATATCTTAATACTATTTATAGCCTAAAAGGAATGAAATGTTCATTGCAGAAATGTAAGTTTATATAGATTGAAATACCCTATGCAGAAAATTTCTGTAGAAAATTAGGGATACTATTCAAGTACACTGAAAATCTATTATTTAGACATAAAACCAGGGGAGTTTGTCAATTCAAAAAGTACTAACTATGGCTACACAAAGCAACTAAAGGTTAAGGGTAAAGATGAATTTCTGTTTCCATTACTCCCACCCATGTAAATCATCCTCAAGAAACCAAATGAACAATTAAAAATGCACTAAGAACTTTTATTATACTGGAAATGTTCAGAATCAATATTATAACACTATTTGCCCCAGTTTAATAAAAATGAATTTGACTGGAGTAATACATCCTTGGTAGAAAGTAAATATTGGGGGAAGGGGTGTTGTAGGGGTGGGATTTTGTGAAGCTCTTAAAGTTTTAACCCTCATTAGTGAGAATTAATAATTTCTTTGATTTCTAAAATTACACACTTGGCAATCTGCATTAAGAATCAAATATAAAGCATTTTTATATGAACCAACAGCATAAAAGAGCATGAATGAACTCACAGAAATATAGTCAGAAATTTTCACTTAGTTTGCTTAAGAACAGGTGAAGTTAGAAGTTAGATCTTATATCCACAGCACTATTATTTAAACATAAGATTTAGTCATTTTATATGTTATTATTTATTAAGAATAAATTTTATGACTTTGCCTCTCTATTGCATATCTGTTCACTAGTCTGTAGCTTTCTTATAATTTGTCAGGCTTTGATATGAAGATAATGCTGCCCTTGCAAGATGAACTGGGAAGTGTGCCCTCCTCCA